>NW_023494435.1:0-23699 GCF_011100635.1 Trichosurus vulpecula
GCTAGTTCCCTCTCCTGAATTAGCATTCTGTGTATTCTCTCTATATCAGCCAGTTCCAGGGTAGGGTACAAGTTATCTTAAGGAGGGACCACCCTGTTACCAAATAGGGTTCCCGCACCCGGGGCTATGGTGCAACTCTTCTGCTGACCAAGCTAGGTCCCTCCACCCAGAAAATAGCTGACCAAGGAGGGGGTACAGAGGTCCTCCCCCCTCACCCAGAACATGACCCTGTTCTGGGGAATTCCACTGCCCCTTGCATGTCCCTCCACCCTGTACTCTCCACCCTGTTCTAGGAAACTGACCACCCTGGGAGGGACCCCCAAGTCACAAGATGGTTACACTCCTGTACCCTTACTCAAATAAATAAATAGATAAACAAACAAACAAATGAATGAATGAATAAATAAATGAATAGATAGATAGATAGACAGATAGATAAATAAATAGAAACAAGTATCCAATATTTTATAGATAATGTGGATAACCTACAAGCCTTTCCAATAATATCATGGGTAAAACAATGATGTCCATTATCACCACTACTTTTATTTAGTGTTAGAAATGCTAGCTATAACAATAAAATAAGAAAAAGAAATTGGGAGGATAAGCAGATGAAAGGGGACAAAAATACCCCATTTTGAAGAAACATATGATTGTTTACTTAGAGAACCTTAGTGAGTTAAGTGAAAAAAAAGTTAAACAATAACTTCAGCAAATTTTCAAGCTATAAAATATATCTACACATATCATAAATACATCTTTATATTACCAATAAAACCTAGCAGGAAGAAATAGAAAGTGATATTTCATTCAAAATAACCACAGAATGTATAAAATACTTGTAGTTTACTTACCAAAACAGGACAAAACCATTGTACCTTAATTACCTTTTTCTAGGATCCTTGAATATGTTAGGATTCTGAGAAGGCTTTGTTTCTTATTGCCAGCACATAAACAATTCATTCCTACCAATCCATTTCAAGGAATATATATGTACTTTTCTACGTTTCTCTTGACTCCTGTGTTTCCATTTCAAAATTCTACTGCATTTTGGCATTTTCATAAGAAATGCTTGAAACTCCTCAATTTTTTTAAAAGTTGTTTCTTTTCTTCCTATATTACTATTCAGCTATCTCTTCCACTCCTGACTTTCCCCATCATGGTTTCTATGTATTATAGGTTGACATAAGAAATTAAAGGGGAATGTTTCTGGAGAATTTATTCTTCTCTTTTGCCTTTTGAAATATCATATTCCAAGGCCTCTCATGCCTAGCTTATTTAGAAGTATTGTATGATCCTGATTGTGTCTCCTTGATATTTGAATAGTTTCTTTTTGGTGGCTTGCATTATCTTTTCTTTGACCCAGAAATCTGAATTTTTCATTTTGTGGTTTCTTTCAAGAGGTAACCATTGCATTCTTTGCATTTGCCCTCTGGTAAAGAGAAAGAGACTTAAGCAGTTTTTATTTATGATTTCTTGAAATATATCTAAAAAATTTTAATCATGATTTTCAGGTAGCCCAAAGTTTCTTAAATCATTTTCCTGTTTTTCATTTGAATTGTTTCTGACATCATATTCCTTACATTTTATCCTGGGTTTCTTTTTCTCACTGTTTTGATTTGTTTTAATATTCCTTATTGCCTCACTGAGTCATTTTCTATTTGGTCCATTCTAATTTTCAAGACATTCAGTTTGGGATAAGATTTCCCTCTTTCCTAAAGTATCAGTTTTTCCTTCCTTTAAATTGTGCTGTAGCTATTCCATTTTGCATTTCTTGTTTTACTTGTTCTAACTACTCTTGCAGTCCTTGTATTCAAGACATTTTTTTCTCTGATGTTCTATTTTGGTTTGTGCTGGAGATTCTCTTTTCTCTGGGGTTTGTTCCTTGAGTATCTTTCAGTACAAGAAATGTCTTCATTATTTTGTCATTTTCTTTGGTTTACACATATCGCCATGCACAGTGTTTGGGTTGGAGACTTGTGTTCTGGTGAAACTATGCACCTATATGCCCGGATGGTATTAGTTGGCCCTGCTTGGTTCTGAGTGTGGTGCCTAACAGTAGGTCCCAACTTCTGCAGGAATTGTTCGGCCTTGTCTCTAACCTTGTTTTGGTCCCAGGAATACTTGGATGTTATTTATGGCCTTTCTTTGGCTGGGACTAACGACTTCAAGATAACCTTGCTGCTGGAACTTTTCTTTTGCTCCCATTGAGATCCAGGATCCATTCTCACCCTTTTCCCACACCACTGTTGGACTGGACTGCTTCATAATGTATCAGTCTTATACCTAACTTAGTTTATCTCCAGAGTCTGCAAAATTCTGGAAGTCTTTTTGTTTAGACCTGGATCAGGGAGATTTTGTAGCTGATTCTCTTTGCCTTGTTTTGTTTTTTAGTCTGGTAAATTTTTAGAGCTTTATTGGGATATTTGTTGGGGCTCTGAGATCCTCTATGTCCTAGCACACTGTCATTTTCCCACATTCACTCTTCTGATTTCTTCAAGGTTTTTCCTGTTTCCAGTCTTTGCTATCATGAGTTGGTGATTTGACTATACAGAGAAACTAATTTGGGAATGATGCCTACAAAAATAAGGAAACTTTTCCTATCCAATAAAATATAATCAATTTCATTTTGTGATGTTATTAAGCTATCACAATGTCTAGCATCAAAATTAATTATTTTCTTAAAGAAAATATTTGGAATATAAAGACATGAAGCCTGTGTGGAAGCTACAATGTTTTGGTTGCTCTCACATCTTTTTCTGAGCCATTCATTCCAGTAGACACTTAGCATCTCTCCTTGTACAGATTGAATTGAATGAATAGGTGAAAAAAAGTTTGATATTGATACTACAAGGAAGAATTTTTCCTTCACATGGTTAAAATTATTCATCTAAAACCAAAAGCTACTATTATTTGCAAAAAATACCCACTATACAATTACTCTTTAGTATAGTTATATACATGCTAACAGTAGCAATAAGACAGGAAAAAATAAAAAGAATAAACATTGGCAAATAAGAGTTTAAAATATCTTTATTGGCAGATGATATGAAGGTTTACTTAAGAAACCCAATAAAATCAACCACAACAAAAAAATCAGGATAACAATCTTAGCAATGTAGTAGAATAAAGAATAAACCACAAAAATCAACAGCATTTTCAAGTATTACTAGCAAAACCAAGGAAAAATGGTAGGAAGATGAATGCAATTTAAAATAACAGGAAAATATATGAACTATTTATAGATATTATTATTTGCATATATATTACACATACATATACATTATATACATTAACTTACAGACATTTGGGATTTATATAAATATAATTATAAAACTGCTTTATGCAAATGAAGGAAGATTTAAATAATTGCAGATACAATTAAATATTCCAGGCTTAGGTGGACTAATATGGCTCATATGACATGATGTAGTAGAAGGAGAACTGGACTTGAATTCAAGATAGACTCAGGCTTCTATCTTCTTCTGACATTTACTATCTGTGGGATTTAGCAAGTCTGAGCTATAGTTTCCTCTTTGGGGAAAAAAGATGATAGTAATACCAATAGCATTGTCTCACAGAATTGTTAAAAAGATAAAATGAGAAAACACATGCAAGTCCTTTAAACTCTATCTAAATGTAATCAATAATTGGTAATAATTACTAATGAAAAACAACGTAGCCTAGTGGGTAGAGAGCCAACTTCCATGTGAGGAAACCCTGGTTTCACATCCTGCCTTGGGACAGTTTGACTATGTGACCTGCAAAAATCACTTAATCTCTTAATGTTCCAGGAAATGATCTAAAGTTAGAAATCACAAAAAGTCCCTGATCTGGACAAGGAGAGGCAGTTTATCATGGTGAGTCCCTTATGTTAATGAAACCCAAAGTGATACACAAACACATATTTGTCTGTATTTGTGATTTCATTGGTGTAGACAGTTTTATTTTGTTAGAGGATTGTCTGATTCCATTATCAACAAAACTGCTTTCCAATTTTCCCAATGGTTTTGTTGAATAATATGTTCAGTCATTAGGAGATTGTGTTGTTGGGTTTTGAACAATAGATTGCTCTATGCATTGGTTCTAAATCTTGGTTATCTACTATAACATACTAATGTATGCTCAGACTAGTGTAAATTTAAAATTTAGTGTGCTATTACATAAAATAAATAACATATTTAAATACAATGTATACATGAAACAAATGTATATAGTAGTCAATAGCATCTAATTGGTATCATGATACCAATATACAGAATTAATGTGATAACTATGAAAATACCAATCAGACCCTTTATAGGACTAGACAAAAAAATGAAAGCCGTATGGAAAAATAAGAGGTCAAAAATTTAAGGGAAAGCATAGTAAGAAAGGAAAATGGCATTAATAGATATCAAATTATACTACAGAACTGTAATTATTTAAAACTATCTTATACAGACAAAAAGAGAAAATTAGAAAAATAGAAGAGATTAGATGTTTATTACTCAATAAAAACCAAGGGGAAAACTAGAGAGCAGATTTATAGAAAATGGAATTAGATCAACATCCAACACCATGTGTTATAATAAATTCCAAAATGGATCAATGCTCTAAATATAACATGTCATTATAAAAACACAGGGGATGCAAAGCTACAGCTTGGATAGGAGAAATATTATAGTCAAAAGATGCACATGTAAAAGAAATAAGAAAGAAAAAAAGATTTAATTAATTAAAAATAACAAACTTTAACATCAATGCTTCCAGAATAAGTAAAAAGTAAATACATGAACTAGTAGCAAATATTTTGCATTAAACATTCCTGACACGTTTTACAGCTGAAATTTGTAGAGAAATGACACAAATTTATATGAATGACACATCTGTTTTCTGTAGCTGTAAGATCAAAGACCAAGTCCAGGCAGTTCTCCAAGTAAGAAATACAAACTATCAGCAAAAATTTTATATGGCCTTCGAATTACTTATCAGAGATATGTAATTGAAAAAGTTCTGAGTTGCTACCTTGTATACATCAAAAATGGCAAAGATGGTTATAGGTGACAGAATTGAGTGTTGGAGATGTGGGGAAAAAGTTATGATGTTGCTAAGTATGAATTAAGTCCCTATGGAAAACATAATGTAATTACATAATAAAGGTATTCATAATTAATAAATATTCATATTTTGGGCTAAGTAATGCAATTTTGGGGTTACCAATCTTAAAGTAGTTAAAGAAAGGAAGAAAGATCTGATTTGTTCAAAAAATGTTCATAACGACCTTATTTGTAGTAATGAAAAACTATAAACAAACTAAGTAATCAACAGTCGATAAAAGATTAAATAAATTGTTGTACATTTATATCATGCAATGTTGTACCATGAGGTAGGATGAATCTGAAGAAGCAAAAAAAAATATGAAGAATTGGATGAAGTATAGAAGAGTAGACAAAATTAGAGACAATAGAATAACACATACACAGACTTTGACTATATTAAAAAATCAAATGGCAAAATACAATGAACATTGGTGTTCCCTTATTAAATTTAATGCACATGGTCTCTGTTTGTTTTATCTAGAAGTAAATGATAGAACAGAATTGCATATACAATTATTCACAGTTCAATGGTGCTTAGCTTAATTTTGTAACGACTTGAAGTTTGTTGCTGCTTTTTGTTTATTCTTTAATTAATTTTACTTGGAAATCTCCTTCTAGATAGATATCCTTTCATAAAATACATATCATATTATATTTATTTGATCTATCTATCTATCTCTGTGTCTTGGGGCAATGAGGTAGTGAAGTGAATAGAGTGGTGGCCTTAGAGTCAGGAGGACCTGAGTTCAAATTGAGCCTCAGAAACTTGCTAGATGTTTGATCATGCACAAGTCACTTACCCTCTGTTTGCTTCAGTGTCCTCATCTGTAAGAGGAAGGTAATAACAGCACTTACCTCCCAGGGTTATTGTAAGGTTCAAGTGAGATAATACTTGTACAGAGCTTAGCACAGTGCCTGGTATATATTAAACACCATATAAATGTTAGCTCCTACATATACGGGTATGCATGCATACATAGAAATATATGAAATATTACATATTTATGTAATATGAAACATTACACATATATGTAGATCATCAAACAAAACCAATAATAGAATAAACAGTAACAACAAACTTGATCATAAAATAAGAAGTAAAACACACTGAAAATAAATGTGTTTACAAGAGGGTAGGATTTGAACTGAGTTTTTAATGATGAATAGCGAGGCAATATGAAAAGATAAAGGGAGAAGGCATTTGAAGTATTCAGAATAGGCAGGTAGGTGACACTATGGATAGGGAACTTGACCTGGAGTCAAGAAATCTTAGTTCAAATTCTGCCTCAGATTCTTACTTATTAGCTATGTAATTCTGGTCAAATCACTTAATAGCTGTTAGCCTCAATTTCCTAAAATTTAAGATGGGGATATTTAAATTTGTCTTATATTCTTTTTTTTATTTAATTTATTTAGTTTTCAGCATTGATTTTCACAAGAGTTTGAATTACAAAGATTCTCCCCATTTCTACACTCCTCCCCACTCCAAGATGGTGTATATTCTGGTTGTTCCCCAGTCAGCCCTCCCTTCTGTCACCCCACTCCCCTCCCATCCCCTTTTCCCTTCCTTTCTTGTAGGGCAAGATAAATTTCTACGCCCCATTGCCTGTGTATCTTATTTTCTAGTTGCATGCAAAAACTTTTTTTTTGTTTTTGGACATTTGTTTTTAAAATTTTGAGTTCCAAATTCTCTCCCCTCTTCCCTTCCCACCCACACTCCCTAAGAAGTCAAGCAATTCAACATAGGCCACATGCATATCATTATGTATAACCCTTCCACAATACTCATGTTGTGAAAGACTAACTATATTTTGCTCCTTCCTAACCTATCCCCCTTTATTGAATTGTCTCCCTTGACCCTGTCCCCTTTCCAAAGTGTTTGTTTTTGATTACCTCCACCCCCATCTGCCCTCCCTTCTCTCATCCCCCTTTTTTAATAATCTTCCTCCTTTTTTCCTGTGGGGTAAGATACCCAAATGAGTATGTATGGTATTCCCTCCTCAGGTCAAATCTGATGAGAGCAAGATTCACTCATTCCCCCTCAACTGACTTCTCTTCTCTTCCTACAAAAATGCTTTTTCTTGCTACTTTCATGCGAGATAATTTACACCATTCTATCTCTCCCTATCTTCCTCTCTCAATATATTCCTCTCTTGTCCCTTAATTTTATTTTATTTCTTTTAGATATCTTCCCTTCATCTGCCCCTCACCCTGTGCCCACTCTCTCTCTCTATATATATACATATACATACACATACACATATACATACATACACACTCACATATACATATATATCCATAAACATATATATATATATGCATAATCCTTTCAGCTACCCTAATACTGAGGTCTCATGAATCATACACATCATCTTTCCATGTAGGAGTATAAACAAAACAGTTCACCTTTAGTAAGTCCCTTGCAATTTCTTTTTCTTGTTCTTTTTCTTGATTACCTTTTCATGCTTCTCTTGATTCTTGTGTTTGAAATTCAAATTTTCTATTCAGTTCTCGTCTTTTCACTGAGAAAGCTTGAAAGTCCTCTATTTTATTGAAAATCCACATTTTGCCTTGGAGCATGATACTCAGTTTTGCAGGGTAGGTGATTCTTGGTTTTAATCCTAGCTCCATTGACCTCCGGAATATTGTATTCTAAGCCCTTCGATCTCTTAATGTAGAAGCTGCTAGATCTTGTATTATTCTGATTGTGTTTCCACAATACTCAAATTGTTTCTTTCTGGCTGCTTGCAGTATTTTCTCCTTGATCTGGGAGCTCTGGAATTTGGCTACAATATTCTTAGGAGATATCTTTTTGGGATCTATTTAAGGAGGCGATCGGTGGATTCTTTCAATTTCTATTTTGCCCTGTGGCTCTAGAATATCAGGGCAGTTCTCCTTGATTATTTCTTGAAAGGTGATATCTAGGCTCTTTTTTTGATCATGACTTTCAGGTAGTCCAATAATTTTTAAATTATCTCTCCTGGATCTATTTTCCAGGTCAGTGGTTTTTCCAATGAGATATTTTACATTGTCTTCCATTTTTTCATTCCTTTGGTTCTGTTTTATAATATCTTGATTTCTCATCAAGTTACTAGCTTCCACTTGCTCCAATCTAATTTTTAAGGTAGTATTTTCTTCAGTGGTGTTTTGGACCTCCTTTTCCATTTGGCTAATTCTGCCTTTCAAGGCATTCTTCTCCTCATTGGCTTTTTGGAGCTCTTTGCCATTTGAGTTAGTCTATTTTTTAAGGTGTTGTTTTGTTCAGTATATTTTTCAGTATTTTTTGGGTCTCCTTCAGCAAGTCATTGACTTGTTTTTCATGGTTTTCTTGCATTCTTCTCATTTCTCTTCCCAATTTTTCCTCTACTTCTCTAACTTGCTTTTCCAACTCCTTTTTGAGCTCTTCCATGGCCTGAGACCAGTTCACGTTTTTCTTGGAGGCTTTTGTTGTAGCCTCTTAGCTTTGTTGACTTCTTCTGGCTGTATGTTTTGGTCTTCTTTGTCACCAAAGAAAGAATCCAAAGTTTGAGACTGAATTTCTGTGCGTTTTTGCTGCCTGGCCATGTTCCCAGCCGACTAACTTGACCCTTGAGTTTTTCAGCGTCGTATGACTGCTTGTAGACTAAAGAGTTCTGTGTTCCAAGGCTCGGGGGATATGCCAGCTCTGCCACACCAGCACTCCTCCTTCCCCAAGAACCCCCAACCCAGACTGGACTTAGATCTTCAGCAGGCTGTGCACTCCTGCTCTGATCCGCCACTTAATTCCTCCCACCAGGTGGGCCTGGGGCCTGGAGGCAACTGCAATGTAGTTCTGTAGCTGCCCCAACTCCGCTGCCCCCGGGGCGGTAGCCAAACCACGAACTCCTTCCACTCCTGCAACTTTTCCCACTAACCTTCTCTGTTGTCTTTGGTATTTGTGGGTTGAGAAGTCTGGTAACTGCTGCAGCTCACTGATTCAGGGTGCTAGGGCGCGCTACACCCAGCTCCTGGTCTGGTTGGTCCGTGCCGCCCATGCTGGGCTCTGCTCCGCTCCACTCCTAGTTCCGTGCAGGATAGAACTCACCCAGAAACCATCCAGGCTGTCCTGGGCTGGAGCCCTGCTTCCCTCTGCTATTTTGTGGTTTCTGCAGTTCTAGAATTGGTTCAGAGTCATTTTTTATAGGTTTTTGGAGGGGCTCGGTGGGGAGCTCACGCTACTCCCTGCTTTCCAGCCGCCATCTTGGCTCCGCCCCAATTTGTCTTATATTCTTACAGAACTCATTGACATATTGAGACATGGCACAAGACCATAAGATTCTCAAGGCGATCTCACAGACCGTAGGAGTTAACCCACCCTATTTTCCAAATGTTAAAACTTGGGTCCACAGAGGTTTAGTAAGTAGTTTGAGATCCTATAGACCTGGAATAGTTTGTTGAGAACTTAATAGGTTTCAAAAGATGCTGTGTGCTAAAGATACAATTAATTCATCAGTTGTTCACTCTCTTAGGTTGAAGTCCACAATGTGTACTTGTAATCAATCTATTTGTAGGCAGGTTAGGCAGTGGGTGGAATATTGTTGAGTTTCCTCATTTATAAAAAGAAGATAATAATAGTGCCTACATCCTGGAATAGTATTGGTATTCAAAGACAATATCTATAAAGCACTTTGAAAACATGAAAGCATCATACAAATGAGAGGTATTATAATCATTATCAGAATTATTATTCCTATTTATTATATACTTATCACAACTGTGATATCTTCCATAAAAAACCATGCAATGCTCTTGAGATGACAAGGGTGCAAAGAGGGTATTCTTCATAAATAATATGATTTCTATTATTTGATTCGCCAGCCTTAAATCCACATCATACCCAATACTGATATCAAGACTTTTGCTGTTGAATCCTAGGATGACCTCTCAAAAGAAAATTCAGCCATAAAAAGCTGCTGATTGAATGATAGAAATCTTGGGAAATCGTGGGATGATCTCTCAAAAAATCAACTAAGTCAGTAGAAACTGCTGGTTATGACATCACAGAACACTTTTGAGGTTATTATTCTATCTCCAAGGTAATATGTGAAGGGGGTGCTAACAACAATGAAGGGTACTAGGAGAGATCATTCATAAAAAAGAAAGCAAGGAGGCATGATGTGGGTGGTGGTTTGGACAGTGGCATTTTGATAAAGTATGGAATGTTATGTTTGGCCATGGATCATTGTGTTACGCAGTGATTTGCTGTACACTATTATGTGGCAGTGTGTCTGGCACTGGAATTGGTGTCTTGTGGGTTAGTGGGTTATGGTTTAGTGTCATGATGATTTTTGTTATGGACTTCTGTGTTGTGGAAAGATACCTTTGATTTTCCATAAGACATTCTTTCATATTCAATGCTAATTTCCTCATTAGCCATTTATTCATCAGGATATTTAAATTTCTCTTTAATTCTTAGAGAACTCCTTCACATTTTGAGCCAATGGCACAAGAACATGAGATTCATGAAGGGACCTCAGAGATCTCAGAAGTTTACCTACCCTTTTTTCAAATGAAACATTGGGGTCAACAGAGGTACAGCAAATAGTATAAGATCCCATAGCCTTGGAATATTTTGTTGAGAATTTCATACATTTCAAAAGATGCTATGTGCTAGAGATACAATTAACTCATCTGTTGTTTACACTCTTCGGTTGAGTGCCTCAATGTGTACTTGTAATAAATCTATTTGTAGGCAGGTTGGGCAGTGGGTGGAATATTATTCATTTTCCTCATTCGTAAAAAGAAGATACTAAAACAGTCTACTTCCTGGAGTGGTTGTGTTATTTAAATAGGATATTTGAAAACACCTTGAAAACCTGAAAGGATCATACAAATGAGAGCTATTATTATCATTATCAGCATTGCTATTCCTATTTATTACATGCTTATCACTACTGTGACCTCTTCCATGGAAAACCATGTAATGCTTTTGAGATGACAAGGGTGCAATGAGGGTATTCTCCATATATAATATAATTTGTGTTAGTGGATTTTTATTGCGGCAATCTGTGTGATATCCAATATTGATATTGAGCCTTTTGCTGTCTAATCCTAGGAAGGTCTCGAAAAGAAAATTCAGCCAGTTAAAAGCTGCTGATTGAATGACAGAACACTTGAGGAATCGCAGAATGATCTCTGAAAAAATCAACTCACCCAGTAAAAGCTGCTCCTTATTGCATCATAGAACACTTGTGATGTTATTATTCTATCGCCAAGGTAACTAACATGGGGAGGAATTTGTAACAACAAGTAGGGCATGGGGAAAGTTCATTCCTGAAAAAGAAACAAAGAGGCATTATTTGGGTGGTGCTTTGTACTGTGGCATTTTGATAAAGTATGGATTGTTATGTGATACAATCATTGGCCGTAGATGATTGTAGTATGGAGTGATTTGCTGTAGGTTGCTATGTGGCAATATGGCTGGCATTGGATCCGCTGCCTTGTGGGTTATTGGTTAGGGTTTAGTGTCATGATGACTTTTGTTATGACTTTTGTGTTGTGGAATGGTGCCTTTGATCTTCCATAAGACAGTCATTCAGATTCGGTGCTAAATTTCTTGTTAGCCATTTATTCTTCAGGATATTTAAATTTGGCTTAAATTCTTAGAGAATTTGTTGACATTGTGAGCCAATGGCACAAGACCATAAGATTCATCATGTCTTCGCAGAAATGTCATACGTTTGCCCAACCACTTTTAAACAAGAAAACATGGGGGTACACAGAGGCACAGTGAATAGTTTAAGATCCCAAAGCTTTGGAACATTTTGTTGAGAATTTCATACTTTCGAGAGATGTTGTGTGCTAGAGATACAAGGGATTTCTCTGTTGTTCACACTCTTAGGTTGAGGGCCTCAATGTATACTTGTAATCAATCTATTTGTAGGCAGGTGGGCAGTTTTTGGAATATTGTTCAGTTTCTTCGTTTATAAAAAGAAGATAGTAAAACAGTCTACTTCCTAGAGTGGTTGTATTATTGAAATAGGATATTTGAAAGCACCTTGAAAACCTGAAAGGATCATACAAACGAGAGCTATCATTATCATTATCAGCATTGTTATTCCTATTTATAATATGCATATCACTACTGTGACCTCCTCCATAGAAAACCATGTAATGCTTTTGAAATGATCAGCGTGCAATGAGGGTATTCTCCATATATAATATAATTTGTATTAGTGGATTTTTATTGCTGCAATCCATGTGATATCCAACATTTGTGACATTGTGAGCTAATGGCACAAGACGATAAGATTCATCACGGCTTTGCAAAGATGTCATACGTTTAACCACCCACTTTTTTTATTTTTATTTTTAGTTTACAACACACAGTTCTACATAATTTTGAGTTCCAGATTTTCTCCCCTCCCTCCCCAAGACGGCATGGAATCTCATATAACTACCACGTATAACTTCGCATTGAACTAATTTATACACTAGTCAAGTTGTGGAGAACAATTATGACCAATGGAATGAATCATGAGAAAAAGTAACGGAACCAAAAAAAAAGAAAACAAAACCCAAAAACAAAAACAGAAGAGAAGAAAAAAAGGGGGAAAAATGGTGAGCATGGAGTGTGCCTCAATCTACATTCAAACTTCATAGTTCTTTCTCTGGATGTAGATAGCATTCTCCATCGTGAGTCCTTTGGAGTTGTCTTTGTACCTTGTGTTGCTGAGAAGGGCGAAGTCTGTCAGGGTTGGTCCTCACGGAATCCATATATCTGTGGTTGTGTATAATGTTCTCCTGTCTCTGCTCGGCTCACTCAGCATTATGTCATGTAGGTTTTTCCAGGTCGTTATGACGTCCGTATCATCCCCATTTCTTATGGCGCAATAGTATTCCGTTACCTTCATATACCACAGCTTGTTGAGCCATTCCCCAATTGATGGGCATCCCTTTGATTTCCAATTCTTAGCTACCACAAAAAGAGCGGCTATAAATATTTTTGTACATATGGTTCCTTTTCCTGCTTGTGTGATTTCTTTGGGATACAACCCTAGAAGTGGTATTGCTGGGTCAAAGGGTATGAACATTTTTATAGCCCTTTGGGCATAGTTCCAAATTGCTCTCCAAAATGGCTGAATCATCTCACAACTCCGCCATTTCTTTTTCTGAGATGGGGTCATTAAGAAATTTCACTTCCTTCTCTGTTAGTCTGGGCAGTTTATGTTTTTGTAGATATTCATCCATATCTCTAAGGTTGTCAGATTTATGGGCATACAGTTGGGCAAAATAATTCCTAATTATTGTTTTGATTTCCTCTTCGTTACAGGTGACCTCACCCTTTTCATTTTTGATACTGGTAATTTGATTTTCTTCTTTCTTTTTTTTAATCAAATTGGCCAAAGGTTTGTCAATTTTATTGGTTTTTTCATAAAACCAGCTCTTTGTTTTATTTATTAATTCAATAGTTTTCTTGGTTTCAATTTTATTAATCTCTCCCTTGATTTTCAGTATTTCTAATTTGGTATTTAACTGGGGGTTTTCAATTTGCTCTTTTTCTAGCTTTTTCAGCGGTATGCCCAGATCATTGATCTCCTCTTTCCCTATTTTATTCATGTAGGCATTTAGAGATATAAAACTCCCCCTAAGAACTGCTTTTGCTGCATCCCATCAGTTTTGGTATGTTGTTTGATTATTGTCATTCTCTTGAATGAAGTTATCAATGGTTTCTCTGATTTGTTCTTTGGCCCACTCATTCATTAGAATTACATTAGTTTCAGGTTTTCAAAGTACTTTACACATAGACTATCTGCATATTACCACCACTCCAGCAAGCACACTGTATTAGGATTTTCATTTTATAAATGGAGAAAATGAACAATATTCTACCCAACGCCAAACCTGCCTAGAAACAGATGAATTACAAGTATACCTTGATTCCCTCAACCTAAGAGTTTGAACAACGGATGAATTCCTTGGATGTCTACCACACAGTATTTTTTGCAATGTATGAAATTCTCAACAAAACATTCCAAGGCGATGGGATCTTAAACTATTCACTGTTCCTCTGTGGACCCCAAATTTTCCATTTGGAAAAGAGGGTGGGTAAACTTATGACATCTCTAAGATCCCTTCGTGAATCTTATGATCTGTGCCATTGGTTCAAAATGTCAACAAGCTCTCTAAGTATTTAAAATAAATATAAATATCTTGAAGAATCAATGGCCCGGGAGAAAATTAGCCCCGAATCTGAAAGAATGTCTTTTAGAAGATCAAAATTATCATTCCACCTCTCAAATGTCCATAACAAAAATAGTCATGGCATTAACTTTAACCAGCAAACCCACAAGCAACCAATTCTAAAGCCAGACACATTGCCAAATAGTAATCTACCGCAAATCACAGCATAATACAATGATCCGCAGGCAATGTTTGTATTACATGACATTACATACTTTTTCAAGATACCTTCGTCCCAAACACCACCCACATCCTGTCTCCTTGTTTCTTTTTCAGGAATGATCTCTCTAAGTCCCTCACTTGTTGTTAGCACCCTCTGCCCATGTTAGTTACCTTGGCGATAGAATAATAACATCACAAGTGTTCTATGATGCAATAAAGTGCAGCTTTGACTGGGTGAGTTGATTTTTCAGAGATCATCCTGCGATTTCTCAAGTGTTCTGTCATTCAATCAGCAGCTTTTAACTGGCCAAATGTTCTTTTCAGACACCATCCCAGGAGTAGACACCAAAAGTCTCAATATCAATGTTGGATATCACACAGATTGCTGCAATAAATATCCACTAACACAAATTGTACTACATATGGAGAATACGATCAGTTGTACCCTTGTCACCTCAAGACCATGGTTTTCTATGGAAGAGGTCACAGTAGTGATAAGTATATAATAAAGAGGAATAAGAAAGCAGATAATGATAATAATATCTCTCATTTGTATGATAGTTTCAGGTTTCCAAAGTGCTTTGCACATATCCTATCTGCAAATTACAACCACTCCAGGAAACAGACTGTATTAGTATCTTCATTTTATAAACGAAGAAACTGAACAATATTCCACCCAATGCCAAACCTGCCTACAAATAGATTGATTACAAGTGTACATTGAGGCCCTCATCCTAACGATGTGAACAACAGATGAATTTTTCTATCTCTAGCACACAACACTTTTTGAAATGTATGAAATTCTCCACAATTTAACATCATCAAAATTATCCATTTTGCATTTAGTAATGCTCTCTATCTCTTGTTGGGTCATGAATTCTTTCCTTTTCCATACATCTGATAAGTAAACTATTCCTTGCTCTCCACAATAACTTATACTTTCAGCCTTTACTCCTAAATCATGAACCCATTTTGACTTTATTTTGTTATATGGTGTAAGATATTAGTCTATGCCCAGTTTCTGTCCTACCATTTTCCAATTTTCCCAACAGTTTTCATGAAATAGTGAATTGTTAGCCCAGAAGCTGCCCTCTTTGGGTTGATCAAAGAGTCGATTGCTGTAATTGTTGACTTCTCCATCTTGTATACCTATCCTATTCCACTGATCCACACCACTGTTTCTTAGCCAGTACCAGGTAGTTTTGATGACTGCTGCTCTGTAGTACAGTTTAATATCTGGTATGGCTAGACCACTTTTTCTAGCCTGTCTTTTCATTAATACCCTAGATATACTAGGCCTCTTGTTTTTCCAGATGAGTTTTGTTATAAGTTTGTCCAGCTCAGTAAAATAATTTTTTGGTAGTTCGATTGCTATGGCACTGAATAGATAGAATAATTTAGGTAAACTTGACATTTGTATTATGTTAGCTTGGCCCAGCTATGAGCAACTGATATATTTCCATTTATTCAGATCTGACTTTATTTGCATGAAAAGTGTTTCATAGTTATCTTCATGTAGGCCCTGGGTTTCTCTTGGCAAACAGACTCCCAAATATGTGATAGTGTCTACAGTAACTTTGAATGGAATTTCTCTTTCTATCTCTTGCTGTTGGGCTTTGTCAGTAATGTATAGGAATGCTGAGGATTTATGTGGGGTTATTTTATTTTATTTTATATCCTGCAACTTTGCTAAAGTTGTTTATTATTTCAAGTAGTTTTTTAATTCATTCTATAGGATTCTCTAAATAAATCATCATATCATCTGCAAAAAGTGAGAAGTTAGTTTCTTCTTTTCCTAATTTAATTCCTTCAATTTCTTTTTCTTCTCTTATTGCTACAGCTAACGTTTCTAGTACCAAATTGAATAGTAGGGGTGATGATGGACATCCTTGTTTCACCGCTGATCTTATTGGGAATGCATCTAGCTTTTCCCCATTCCAAAGAATGCTTGTTGATGGTTTTAGGTAGATGCTATTTATAATTTGAAGGAAGGTTCCATTTCTTCCTATGCTTTCTAGTGTTTTTAATAGGAATGGGTGTTGTATTTTGTCAAAGGCTTTTTCTGCGTCTATTGAGATGATCATATGGTTTCTGCTAGGTTTGTTGTTGATATGTAATAGAAGGAAAATTCGGAACCCCTGAGAAACCCCTAGCTACTGACAAGCAACCCCAGAAAGAATGGACTCAGATATCTTTGGCAATTTGCAAACCCCCTGGGACTCCATGACTCCAGCAAGGAATGTCAATAGATAGGACCATCCCACTGAAGGATAAGCTGGCAGACCCTTTCTAGCAGATATCCCTGGGGCTCCCTGACTCCAACAAGGAATGTAAATGAGATTATCCCAGTTGTACCATAACCTGATTGAATCTTTGGATCAGCCAGGACCTTTGTTCCTGCTCCCCCCACCCACTGACCTGCCCTGTAGGTTCCAGGAGATAATTCATCAATGTGCACCCACATATCCTGTAGAAGTCAAGCCATCACCATAACACATGGCCATTGATTTGTGCTGCAGTACCCCAATCGCCGCTGGCTAATACATTCTCCACTTAAAACTTAAACTGGGTGGTGTGTCTCGCTCGCTCCTGGTACAACACATATGCACAATTATGCTAATAGTTTTCCTAATATTGAACCAGCCTTGCATTCCTGGAATAAATCCTACCTGGTCATAGCGTATTATTCTCGTGATGAGTTGCTGCAGTCTTTTTGCGAATATTTAATTTAAAATTTTTGCAACAATATTCATTCGGTCAATTGGTCTATAATTTTCTTTCCCTGTTTTGACTCTACCTGCTTTGGGTATTAGTACCATATTTGTGTCATCAAAAGAATTTGGTAGGACTCCTTCTTCAACTCTTTTCCCAAATAGTCTACAAAGTATTGGAATTAGTTGTTCTTTAAATGTTTGATAGTATTCACATGTAAAACCATCTGTCCCTGGAGATTTTTTCCTAAGGAGTTCATTGGTGGCATGCTCAATTTCTTTTTCTGAGATGGGGTTATTTAGAAATTTTACTTCCTTTTCTGTTAACCTGGGCAGTTTATGTTTTGGTAGATGCTCATCCATTTCTCTAAGGTTGTCAAATTTATGGGCATGAAATTGGGCAAAAAAATTCCTAATTATTGTTTTGATGTCCTCTTTATTAGAGGTGAACTCACCCTTTTCATTTTTGATGATACTGCTAATTGGATTTACTTCTTTCTTTTTTGTAATTAAATTGAAAAAGGTTTATCAATGTTAATGGTTTTTTCATAAAACCAGCTCTTTGTTTTATTTTTTAATTCAATAGTTTCATTGGTTCCAATTTTATTAATCTCTCCTTTGATTCTCAGAATTTCTAATTTGGTATTTAATTTGGCATTCCCAATTTGCTCTTTTCCTAGCTTTTTCTGCTGTATGTCCAGATCATTTAACTGCTTTTTCCCAATTTTATTCATGTAAGCATTTAGGGATATAAAACTTCCCCTAAGAACTGCTTTTGCTGCATCCCATCAGGTTTGGTATGTTGTTTGATTATTGTCATTCTCTTGAATGAAGTTATCAATCGTTTCTCTGATTTGTTCTTTGGCCCACTCGTTCTTTAGAATTACATTAGTTTCAGGTTTTCAAAGTACTTTACACATAGACTATCTGCATATTACCACCACTCCAGCAAGCACACTGTATTAGGATTTTCATTTTATAAATGGCGAAAATGAACAATATTCCACCCAACGCCAAACCTGCCTAGAAACAGATGAATTACAAGTATACCTTGATTCCCTCAACCTAAGAGTTTGAACAACAGATGAATTCCTTGGATCTCTAGCACACAGTATTTTTTGCAATGTATGAAATTCTCAACAAAACATTCCAAGGCTATGGGATCTTAAATTATCCAATGTTCCCCTGTGGACCTCAAAGTTTCCATTTGGAAAAGAGGGTGTGTAAACTTATGACATCTCTGAGATCCCTTCGTGAATCTTACGGTCTGTGCCATTGGTTCAAAATGTCAACAAGCTCTCTAAGTATTTAAAATAAACATAAATATCTTGAAGAATCAATGGCCCAGGAGAAAATTAGCACCGAATCTGAAAGAATGTCTTTTAGAAGATCAAAGTTATCATGCCACCACTCAGATGTCCATAACAAAAATATTCGTGGCATTAAACATAACCCACTAACCCACAAGAAACCAACTCCAAAGCCAGACACATTGCCACATAGTAATCTACCGCAAATCACAGCACAATACAGTGATCCGCAGGCAATGTTTACATTACATGACATTACATACTTTTTCAAAATACCTTCGTCCCAAACACCATCCACATCCTGTCTCCTTGTTTCTTTTTCAGGAATGATCTCTCTAAGTCCCTTACTTGCTGTTAGCACCCTCTGTCCATGTTAGTTACCTTGGCGATAGAATAATAACATCGCAAGTGTTCTATGATGCAATAAAGCGCAGCTTTGACTGGGTGAGTTGATTTTTCAGAGATCATCCTGCGATTTCTCAAGTGTTCTGTCATTCAATCAGCAGCTTTTAACTGGCCAAATGTTCTTTTCAGACACCATCCCAGGAGCAGACACCAAAAGTCTCAATATCAATGTTGGATATCACACAGATTGCTGCAATAAATATCCACTAACACAAATTGTACTACATATGGAGAATACGATCAGTTGTACCCTTGTCACCTCAAGACCATGGTTTTCTATGGAAGAGGTCACAGTAGTGATAAGTATATAATAAAGAGGAATAAGAAAGCAGATAATGATAATAATATCTCTCATTTGTATGATAGTTTCAGGTTTCCAAAGTGCTTTGCACATATCCTATCTGCAAATTACAACCACTCCAGGAAACAGACTGTATTAGTACCTTCATTTTATAAATGAAGAAACTATACAATATTCCACCCAATGCCAAACCTGCCTACAAATAGATTGATTACAAGTGTACATTTAGGCCCTCATCCTAACGATGTGAACAACAGATGAATTTTTCTATGTCTAGCACACAACACTTTTTGAAATGTATGAAATTCTCCACAATTTAACATCATCAAAATTATCCATTTTGCATTTAGTAATGCTCTCTGTCTCTTGTTGGGTCATGAATTCTTTTCTTTTCCATACATCTGACAAATAAACTATTCCTTGCTCTCCACAATAACTTATAGTATCAGCCTTTACTCCTAAATCATGAACCCATTTTGACTTTATTTTGTTATATGGTGTAAGATATTAGTCTATGCCCAGTTTCTGTCCTACCATTTTCCAATTTTCCCAACAGTTTTTGTGAAATAGTGAATTGTTAGCACAGAAGCTTGCCTCTTTAGGTTTATCGAAGAGGAGATTGCTGTAGCTGTTGACTTCTCCATCTTGTATTCCTATCCTATTCCACTGATCCACACCTCTGTTTCTTAGCCAGTACCAGGTAGTTTTGAGGACTGCTGCTCTGTAGTACAGTTTAATATCTGGTATGGCTAGTCCACCTACTCTAGCTTGTCTTTTCAGTAACATCCTAGATATTCTAGACCTCTTGTTTTTCCAAATGGATTTTGTTATAATTTTGTCCAGCTCAGTAAAATAATTTTTTGGTAGTTTGATTGGTATTGCAGTGAATAGATAAATTAATTTAGGTAAAATTGATATTTTCATTATATTAGCTCGGCCCAACCTTGAGCAACTGATATTTTTCCATTTTTTCAGATCTGACTTTATTTGCGAGAAAAGTGTTTCAAAGTTATGTTCATGTAGGCCCTGGGTTTGTCTTGGCAAAGAGGCTCCCAAATATTTTATAGTATCTACAGTAACTTTGAATGGAATTTCTCTTTCTGTCTCTTGCTGTTGGACTTTATCAGTAATGTATAGGAATGTTCAGGTTTTACGTGGGTTTATTTTATATCCTGCAAATTTGCTAAAGTTGTTTATTATTTCAAGTAGTTTTTTACTTGATTCTCGAGGATTCTCTAAATAAATCATCATATCATCTGCAAAAAGTGAGAAGTTAGTTTCTTCTTTTCCTAATCTAATTCCTTCAATTTCTTTTTCTTCTCTTATTGCTACAGCTAACGTTTCTAGTACCAAATTGAATAGTAGGGGTGATAATGGACATCCTTGTTTCACCCCTGATCTTATTGGTAATGCATCTAGCTTTTCCCCATTCCAAATAATGCTTGTTGATGGTTTTAGGTAGATGCTATTTATAATTTTAAGAAATGTTCCATTTATTCCTATGCTTTCTAGTGTTTTCAATTGAATGGATGTTGTATTTTGTCAAAGGCTTTTTCTGCGTCTATTGAGATGATCATATGGTTTCTGCTAGGCTTGTTGTTGATATGTAATACAAGGAAAATTAAGAACCCCTGAGAAACCCCTAGCTACTGACAAGCACCCCCAGAAAGAATGGACTCAGATATCTTTGTCATTTAGCAAACCCCCTGGGACTCCATGACTCCACCAAGGAATGTCAATAGATAGGACCATCCCACTGAAGGATACCCTGGCAGACCCTTTCTAGCAGATATCCCTGGGGCTCCATGACTCCACCAAGGAATGTCAATGAGATTATCCCACTAGTACCATAACCTGACTGAATCTTTTGATCAGCCAGGACCTTTGTTCCTGTTCCTCCCACCCAGTGACCTGGTCTGTAGGTTCCAGGAGATAATTAATCACTGTACCCCTGCATGTCCTATATAACTCAAGCCATCACCCCATACATGGCCATTGATTTGTGGTGCAGTACCCCAATGGCGCCGGCTAATAAATTCTCCACTTAAAACTTATACTCTGTGGTGTGTCCCGCTCACTTCTGGCACAACATTTTGGAGGCTCCAGTGAGATGAAGCGGTATTTCGTGTTACTGCCCTGGAGACACACAGAGAATTCTGGACCTCAACAGGGATTCTCTGCCCCAGATCCACCTTCTCTCACTTCAGAGGGCCGGCTCCTGGGGATTTCTTTTCCTTGGACTCTGGTGTGGGGTGATGGTCTTGGAAAATGGGCTCTTTGCTGACCTGTCCCTTTTCAGCCTATGGAGAATTCTGGTTTTCAGACCTGTAGAGGTAAGGTTTTTCTGGTTTGGGGCTAGCCATTGGGTCTTTGTTATCACGATAAACCCTGATGACCTTTAGTACAGAGCTCAGGGGGCTGGGACGCTACCCTCCCTATTGGGGTGTGGGAAGATTGGGGGTCATATCCCTAAGGGGGAAATCTGGTTCACTTTTCTTTCCTCTGAGGGGCTTGTTTAGCCTTCAATCAGCTCATGCCATCTGGTTTTCTGTTTTGTGTTTTGGGGTGTGGGGAGATTGGAGGTCATTATCCCTCCTCCGAGGGAATTTGTTTAGCCTTCAGTCAAGCCATGCTGTTGGTTTTCTCTTCTGTGTTGGAGTGTGAGAGAGATTGGGGGTCGTATCTTTGAGGAGGAAGTCTTTCCTCTGGGAGGACTTGTTTAGCTTTCAATTTCACCCACACTGTATGATTCTCTGTTTTGTGTTGAGGTATGAGAGAGATTGGGGGTTGTATCTTTGAGGAGGAAATCTTTCCTCTGAGGGGACCTCTTTAGCCTTCAATTTGATCCACACTGTTTTTTTGTTGCGTTTTGAGTTCGCCTCTGTTCACGTGTCTGTGTCAAAATAGTGAAATGTCTGTTTTATTAAAAAATCTGAAACATAGGTAGCCAGAGATATCAGGCTGCCACTAGGTAAACAAACTCCCTCCCTTGTGGCTCCCATTTGGTCAACGTGGAACTGCAACGGTAATGGGATATAATTTGCCAGTTTCTGGGTTTTAAATTGTTAAAAAGTTTGGAAATTGGTTAGTTGAATTTGGGAAGAAAGAACTCCTGAAATTGTAAAGTCATTCCAGGAGCTCACTCTTTCTGAAACACCTCCTCCCAATGAATGCCTTCTGGCTAAAACCTCCGTTAAAGTCTTCAGTGGGACTCTCACATTTATCTTAGTCCCTGATTCCCTTAGATTCAAATACAAAAGATGTTTTTGGGAGTGAGGAAGGGGGTAAAGTTTACTTGAATTACAATCATTGAGAACTTTTCACTAGGGCTGCAGTAAAGGTTAGAGCAGTTAAATCAAACTCCTCTCCTCCCAGATCAGATTAGAAGAGAATGCAGGAGAATTGTAGGGAAAAACTTAAATCACCCTCCCCACTGGGCAAAAGGAGGAGAGGGACAGAAATTCACAGACTGACAGTCAGTCCTGTGCCCCTGGGTACCTTTGTAGCCTGTCCTTGTGGTAAAGTTTCAAAAGTAAATTTTGTGAAAGAGATAGAAACTTGTAAAAAAAGGTATTTAGGAGGGTTGTAGAATGGCAGCTTGAGACTACCTCTCTAGTCAGGAGTCCATGTGCTCCTCTTTGTCTGCCACGTGCTCTTGGCCTCGCCCTTCTCCCACCCTGCACATTGAAAGATTATCAGAGCTGAAGCTAAAGAAAAGGGCTCTCAGCTAGTAAGGGTCCAAAGTGACTGGGAAAGAGGGCTTGCCTCCAAATTAAGTCAATTCAATAAACATAATTATGAAAAACTTATTATGATCAAGACATTGTGTTAAGGTCTAAGGAGACAAGGACAAAAATGGGAAGAAAAACAAAAGCCCAGTCCCTACCCACAAGGTGCTTATATCCTTCTGGGGGATACAACATCCAAACAGATGAGTAAATGAGAAACAATTTGAGGTGAGAGCACTGGTAACTAGGGGTATCACTGAGATAATGAATGTGAAAGTGCTTTGAAATTATAAAACCCTATTTGAATGTAATAATTGTGGTAGTAGTAGTAGTACTAGTAGTAAGAGGAGTAGTAGTAGTAGTAATAGTAGTAGTAGTAGTTGTAGTAGTAGTTGTAGTAGTAGGCAGCAGCAATAGTAGTAACCCATGGCCCAGAACTCAAGCTCTGTGTTTACACAGACCAGGTTCAGTCTTGGGGGCATCTCACAAATCATTCTTTTTTGCCTTGTGCCCCCATTTAGAATTTCCCATTGGACAATTGGAATATGGCTTGTATCTGTGTACTAATGAATGGTAATTCCTTCTCTTGCTACTCCAAATTCTGTCTCCTACTTGGTCCAAGAACTCTTCTCTCAGAGGCTTGGTCTGGGCATTCCTCCAATGGATAGTTTCCCCTCCAGGAATTCCTTGACTACTCTGCCATAGCCTTTTCTGGGCTGCTGTCATGGGTGCCAAGACTTCTCCAAGTTCTTAAACCAAAATGAGATACTTAAGAAAGGTCTGTGAACACTGGTAGAGGC
>NW_023494436.1:0-23593 GCF_011100635.1 Trichosurus vulpecula
TACCTGCGATGCGTGGCACATTAAATAAAGCGCTGTCCAGCTACGGGAGGATGGTAGTGATAGTCCTGCTGGCCTCAGATCACATCTGGAGGGTTATGTTCAACTCTGGGAGTTGGAGAGCAACCAGAGCAGGAGGCTCAGAAGGAGATGGAGGCTATGCCATCTAAGAATTAGTTGAAAAACTTGGGGTTGAT
This sequence comes from Trichosurus vulpecula, assembly GCF_011100635.1. Taxonomy (NCBI): domain Eukaryota; kingdom Metazoa; phylum Chordata; class Mammalia; order Diprotodontia; family Phalangeridae; genus Trichosurus; species Trichosurus vulpecula. Next base: position 195 of record NW_023494436.1, read on the forward strand.
CATCTGAGAGAAGAAGGCGCAGCTAGCTAGCACCACAGTGGGTAGAAAGCTGAGCCTGGAGTCTGGAAGACTCATGTTCCTGAGTCCAAATCTGGCCTCAGACACTTTCTAGCTGTGTGACTCTGGGCAAGTCACTTAACTCTGTTCACCTCTGCTTCCTCATCCGTAAAATGATCTAGAGAAGGAAATGGCAAACCACTCCAGTATCTTTGCCAAGAAAACTCCAAATGGGGTCACAAAAAATTGGACACGAATGAAAAAGTGACTGAACAACAACAACAAATCTAAGAGAAGGGACAGCTCAGGAGAGACATACAGAATTGACTTCAAGTATTTGAAGAATTGGCATGAGGGAGAGAGAGTAGACTTGCATTGCTTAGCCCCAAAGAGCAGAAGTTGGATCAAAGTCATCGACATCTGGAAGAGGTCACCCAGAGGGTGAAGAGTCTTTAATCCATAGCACAGGAGGATTAGCTGAAAGGCCTAGGACAATTTAATTTGAAGAAGAGAATTCATGAAGCAGGGGGTAACAACAGCTGTCTTCAAGTACTTAGAAAGTTGTCATATGGAAGAAGGGTTACACTTGTGTTGTTTAGCCATGGAGGGCAGAATTTAGAGCAATGGGTAGAGGTTACAAAGGGGCAAGGTTAGCTGTCCCACAGTAAAATGGGCTGCTTCTTCTCACCCTGGAACATCCTTCCACTCTGGCCCCCTTCTGCCTTTGTTGAATTCCTTTCAGAGCCTCCACTTTGGGGAAGGGCCCAGGCCAGCCATCCTTCATTCTCTGGACTTTGCCTTGAGGGTGAACCAACCCCTTCCTCCTTATCTTTTGTGTGTTGTCTTCCCTCAATAGAAGGTAAGCTCTTTGGGGCAGAAGATGTCTTTCTATGTGCTTCTGTTTATATCTGCAACACTTAGCACAGTGCCTGGCACATAGTAGGCTCTTAATAAATGTTTATTGCCTGCCTTCCTGCTTCAAAGACAGTGGATGGCCATTCACTAGATGTCTCTGACCTAAGACTGGCTGGACACTTGTCAGGTCTATTATAGAGAGGATTTCTGTTCAGGTGTAATTTGTATTAGATGGCCCCTAACACTCCTTTGAGGTCTAAAATTCCATAATGTTGTGATTATTCCTAATAGTACAGTTTTAGCCCCAATTAACCATTTCCTGTCATTTAATTTCAGTGAGAAAATTCATTCTGTGGTCCAACTAGAGACATAAGTGGAAGGTCTTTTGGGGGTAGAGCTATTCATGGGCACAAGTAAGTTCTTACATCTTCATAAGAGACAACTTTATACCTCTATAATTCACTCCTTCGTGCAAACATCATTTGTTGAGCACCCAATATTCTCAAAGTAAAATGCTTGGTGCTAGGGAAAAAACAAAGATAAATAAGACAAAGTTTCTGCCCTCAGGGAGCTTACTATCTAGTTGGAGAAAGAGGACAGCTATAACTAGAGGGATTTTCACTTTACAAAGAACTTTCCCTATAGTAGCCTCCATGTAAGGTTTGTAATCCCCATTTTACTGCTGTGAAAAATGATTCTCAAAGAGGCTAAATGATTCACACTGGGATTTGAACTCAGGACTCCCGATTCCAAGTCACTTTCCACACTGGCATTCATGAGCACAAATAACTACAATGCAAAAGAGAAGAGAAGGTAAGATGATAAACTCTTTGAGGGTAGGAGATAGCTTTCTTGGGGCACTCAGGACTAGGTGTGTGGCATGTAAACTCTTAATAAAGGTTGGTTGTCTGCCTTTCAAAATTAGGTGCCTAGGAGAGGTACAACCAAACATTTCCAGCAGAGGGCACTCAGGCACAGTTTCATGGAGGCAGGGAAGGAGGAAGAGGCATTTAAACTTTGAATGATAGGGAAAATTGCGTGTGGTAAAGACAGAGCTATTTCAGTGTTGGGAGCAAAAGTCAATTCAATGCATCATGGATTTAGAGCCAGAAGGAACCTCTAAGGGCATCTTGTCTAATCTTCTCATTTGATCTTTTTATCCTTTTAAAAATGATTTTACTGTAAAGTTAATAGTCATCAGCGAAATGGTCAAATAATCAAATAAATATACAAGATAAGGAATGAAATCTTGCATAATCCCTTAGCATGTGAACAAAGTAGAGCCAAAGGGAATTAACTTTACAGCAATTTGATTACACAAATATCTGTCAAGAGTCTAATCTTTTCTAGGTCTTCAGTCAAGGCAATGGACTTACAAAGACAAAAACCAAAATTGACCCTCCCCTCCCCTCAAGGAGCTTTTGTTCTATTCTTTGTCATCCTTCAGATAAATGCATTTCCTCTATGTCCTCTTTGACTTTGTAGTTCAATCAGATCAAACTACATCTAAAATATTTTATTGTTGTGTTTAGCCTTCAGGATCAGTGACATCATGAGGGCCATCTCTTGACTTGCATGTGAATTGGATTTAAATGGCAGCTGTGCAAAGTCATCAGCCTCACTCTCTCTTCCAGAGTCCTCAAAATGCCATGGCAAGACAAAAGTCAAGACAACTGTCAATGGCCCCAGATTCAGTAGATGACCTTCTTGATCATCAGTTAGCTAGTCAACAAGCATTTATTACTACAACCATCTAAACTTGTTTAATGATCATTTATGGTTAAATGAATTAGTTTCAAAGCATAAAGCATCATCTCTTTTTACCCATGTGACAGCTAAACCTTCCCTCCTTCTCCAGTAGAAACATCCCCTTATAACAAATAGGTGGAGTTGGGCAGAACAAATAAACAAATTGGACATGTCTGAGAATGTAGATCTGGTCCCATTCCTCTGGCCTATCTTCTTTCTAGCAAGGGGTGGAAGGTGTGACCCCCTAATTTTATAGTTAAGGAAACTGAGACTCAGAAAAAGGGACTTGTTCCAAATCACACAAATATTAAATATCAGTGGTAGGATTTGAACCTCGCTCTTATGATTCCAGAGCCAGCAATCATTCCACTATATAGCAGGATAGTACGGAATATGTTCGTGGTATATCAGATGGCTATTTAGAAGGAGCGTATGGGCTAAAAACTTTGTGTGGGTCTGCTCCCTTAAATTCAATTCACACACCAGTCAAGATATCACCCTCATGATGTTATTGGTCCACTTCAAGAACAACAACGAGGACACAGGAATGATAATAATATCTAACATTTACTTAACACTCTAGGGTTTTCAAAGTGGTTCACAAATGTTATCTTATTGGATCATCACAACAACCCTGTGAGATAGGTGCTATTATTATCCTCATTTTACAGATCAGGAAATTGAGGCAGAAGTAAAGTGACTTGCCCAGGGTCATACAACTAACTAGTCAGTGTCTGATGATGATTTGACTCTTTCTGCTCTTTCTGACTCCAGGTCTAATACTCCAGGGATGAGACACTTCACCACACAGATGCCCGAAGAGAGATAGAATTAAGATCCTAGATTAGGATCCCAGATCTTAGTCCAGCATTTCTTAAACTATGGGTCATGACTCCATAAAGGTTAGTGAAAAATTGGGCAACAGTGAAAGGTTTTGGAGTGCACAATGACCAAAAATTAATTCAAAATCAAATTTGTAATGAAAATCAGAAGTGATTCTGGCAGCACTTGCCCATGCTGCACGTTGGTTCTGAACACAAAGCTTGTGTACTTTGCCCTGGCATGCCCTCAGGCCATACAAAGCCAACTAACAGCTGCCAAAATTAGAAAAGGGAGCCCTGAACTAGAGTCTACCCCTCACTTTCCACTCAGAGATAGTAATAAAACATGATTTTAAAATTTGAATCTTATAAATTATTTTAAAATCAAAAAAATTTAAATTTAAAGTGATTTTTTAAAATGTGAAAATGTATCATTTACATAGCACTTTAAGGCTTATGAAGTATTTTACATATGTTACCTCCTTTGATTCCCACCATCCTGGGAGGTAAGTGTTATTATCTCCATTTTACATATAAGGAAACTGAGGCACAGAGAAATCATCTAGTCCACCCCCTTGTTTTTTGGTTGAGGAAACTGAGACCCAAAAAGGCTAAGGGTTTTGCCCAGTGTCATACAGGCTGGCAACTGTCAAAGTCCGGATTAGAACCCAGATCCTTTCACTCCAAATCCATTTTCAGCCACCTTATATCACTTCTCTAAATCATGAACATGTAAATACAAATAGATTATGTCCAGACAATTGTACCTTGCAGGCAGACATCACACTTATTTACTTTGCTTCACACAATACCACTCACAGATGGACCTTGACCAAATGTTTGGGATAACCTTGTAGCAGTCAAGGGAAAAAAGGGTGTTGGCTAGGGAGAAAGTATTTCTCAATATAGCAATAGAATAATCCCCTGGGGTTTAGAAGAATAATAGAAATCATTCAGGTTTTAGAAAGAATCAAAACCACATTTTTTGGTCAAATGCTTTTCCCTTTAAGCTACTCCCCAAATGCTCCCCTGCTTAATCCTTGGTTGAAGGAACGGGGGATGTTGTAGCCTCAAGAGGAATAGACATGGGGGTGGGGACAAGATTGCTGTCTTCAAATATTTGAAAGGCTGTCATATGGAAGAGGGATTAGCCTTGTTCTGTTTTCCCCTGGAGGATAGAACTTGGACCAGTGGAAGGAAGTGAGAGGGAGGCTGATTTGGATTTAATATGAGGAAAGATTTCATAATGATTAGTGCAGCCCAGGAATGCAACAGGGCTGCCTTAAGGGGTAGGAGCTCCTGGTGACTGGAGGTCTTCAAGCAAAGGCTTTCTATTTATGACAGAAAGGCTTAATGCTTTGAGTAGTAGTTAGATTTCTGAGGCGTCTTCTAACTTGGAGATTCTATGATTCGATGAACAGAGGGAAGAAACTGGTCACGGATGGAGGGTGAGGCATCAAAATGGAATGAAAGAAAAAACAATGGCTTCCTGTCTGGGAGGTGCTACCCAGATGCCCCACCTCTGAATCCAGTTTATCAGTCAGTTATAAAGTACTTCTTATATGGCAGGCATGGGAGCCTGCAGGCTTGAGGCCAAATGTGACCCTCTAGGTCCTCAAGTGTGGCCCTTTTCAGTCAAAAGGCCACACTTGAAGACCTACAGCGCCACATGTGGCCTTGAGGCCACAGGTTCCCCACCATTGAGTTAGGCATGGAGGCAGAAAAGACAGAAACCAGCCATTCTTGACCTCCTTGGGGAAAAGTAGGCTCCCAGATCTCTCCTTAGCCCTCCTAACTAATGCATCCTGGGTAGTGTTTTCAACTGCATCTGTCTAAAGCAGACCATCAAATCCCCCATGTTAGGAAACTTTCATCAGTGAGAACACATGCTCTGCCAGTGGTTGCTAGCACACAGTGGGAAGGTAGAAACAGGCAGACTGATTCTGGTCTTTTGTAGCTATGTCACCAAGTTTCCACAATCTCTTGTGTGAATGACCACTTTAGACTCAGAAATGGGCCATTTCCTCTTTCCTTCCTCCCTCTATTTTCTCCCTCCTCTGTTCAAGAGTGTAATAACTCTCTCTCCACCCATCTAGAGATTTCTTGATGTGACACTCTGAACCTTATCAACCATACAGATGGTGAATGATGGGTTTTCAAAAGGATAAAATAGGGTATGGATTTTTTAAAAGGTGTGTTTCCTCATTATTATTGCTATTTGCTACTGAGCTTTCAGATGGACACAAAATCACACAAAAGAAGATGTACACACTCATAACAACAACACACGGTCTCAAACAAACATTCATACAAACAGATAATTAATGAATCAATTAGCCCAAACTTATTAGATACCTACTGGATGCCAAGACCTGGTATTAGAGATAAAACATGAGAGGGAGACAGTCCCTGCCTTCAATTTATGGTGTAGTGGAGAGATAGGACATTCACAGATAAGTGGATAAAAAATAGATACAATTAAATACAAAGCAATTTGAGGAGAACATTAACCCTTGGGAGAATCAGGAAAGACCTTTTGAAGAAAGTGACCCTTGAGTTAAGCCTTGGAGGGTCATAGGGATCTAATGAAAGTAGATGAAGAGGAAGAACATTTCAGGCATAGGGAACAGCCTGTGCAAAGGCATGTAGGTGGGAGATACAATATCTGGTACAGGAAACAACCAGTAGATCAGTTTGACTGGAGGGTAAAGTTTGTGTGGAGAGTAATGAGTATAATCAGGTTGGAGACATGAGTAGACACAGACTCAGGTATGCACTACTCCATTTTTATGGGCTGTCTCAGGAAATAGCCTGCTCCTTGGGGGTCATGAATCAAAGAAAGACTGGATGACCACTTATTAAGAATTTGGAAATAGGAGACCTGAGTTCAAATCTCTTCTTATTCTCTTACATCTATGTCCTTTTGTCTCTATGTCTCTCTCTGCCTTTGTCTATATGTTTCTTTTTCTCTGTCTCTGTTTAGCTTTCTTTCTCTGTTTACTTGTCTCTTTATCTTTCTCCCTCTCTCCTCTCTCTCTGTTTGCACCTTCAGATGGATGAAGAATCACACCAAAGAAAATTGAGATAATCATCTCTCTCTCTGTCTCTCTCTCCCCCTTTTCTCCATCTCTCTCTCCCTCCCCTTTTCTTTCCCCTCTCCCCCTCTTTCTTTTCCATCTCTCTCTTTGTTTTTCTCTGCCTCTTTCCCTCTCCTTCAGTCTCTGTATCTTTGTGTCTCTGTCTCTTTGTGTCTCTTTCTCTTTTACAGACAAGGAAGCTGAGACTTGTGAACTAAGTGTCTTGCTCATAGTTACAGACCTAATCCTTATACATGCAACAGCAAGGCTACTCTCCTGAATCCACCTCTCCTCCATCCCCCCTCCCTCATCCATCCCTCAGCCTAACTGATACCACCCCACCTGGACCCCTCCCAACTCCCAACTCAAACTTCCCAGTGTCAGCAGGTGTTCAGATAAGCCTTCTCCCAATCATGCAGTGATCTGCCCAAATCCTCCTAGGGAAGAGAACAGCGAAGCCCTCAATCCTGACGGCAGACAGAACTCATGAGCACTGTCCTCATTACCTTCTGATCACACAGAGTGGAGCAGCGGGCTCCTGGGCTTCTGTGAGTGGGGCTTGTCAGGGACAGCTCCTGGAGCTCCCACATTCATCATACTTGGTGCCTATCTTCCATCTTCCTGGGCTCAGACACTGCTACCACCTTCCTCATTTTAAAAATCACAGTTTTTCTATGCATATTAAGCTCCATTCCATAATGCTGCTTTCCTGGAGTAGGGCAGTACAGATCTCAGGCAAGATAGGTGGCCCTGTTTCTGGTGTGATGGGAAATGAAGCAGTAATAGTGTAGTAATGAGACTACAGTCATTTCTACGTATTCCATAGCCTTCAAATGTGTCATCTCTTATAAAAAAGAAAAACAGAGCCATCTGACACTGTGATCCTATGTCTAGTTTTCTTACCATCCCATTTTACAGACGAGGAAGCAGAGACTTGTAGAACTAAGTGTCTTGCTCATAGTTACAGACCCAATCCTTCTTCCCTCTTGGCTGACCTCTACAAGGCTCAGGGCTCAACTGCCACCCCCTGAGCCTTGATCTGACCATGTCATGTCTATAAGACTTGATCCTTTAAGAAGCTGGACAGTTGAGCATCAATATTCCCAAGGGCTCAGAAAGAACTCCAGGCAGGATTAAGGGGATGGGAAAGGGTGGGCATGAGTTAGACCAATGGGAATCTATTTTCTGGATTAGTCTCTGTTTGGCCAGAAGACAGCCATGGACTCTCTGCAGAAACGAGGAAAAACCCTTTTCTTCAATGGAGAGTCATTATTGATGGGGATAATTATTTTCCAATCCCATCAAAGACAAGCTTAATTCCCACACGATATTCTCCCCACCCCTAACCAGCAGCTACTCCTGAGCTCACTATCCACAGTCTGGTGATTTCTCTGAATTCAGCTCTGGAGACAACAGGTGAATATGGCAGGTGAAGATGCCCGAACATGAGCAAACACATTCTGAGGTATAGTGTGTCTCCCTGTGTCAGTGTGGCCTCTCCCCTCAGTTTTGAAAGTGTTTGTAATTTCACATAAAAACAAATATTTTAGAAGGGCAGGTACCTGAAAGCTCTGGAGCCTTTGTGCCTCTAACCCTCCTCTGGCTTTAAGCCCTCCTGTGTCTGCCCTGTAGTGAAAAGAACCTGGAATAATTATTCTCCCTGACTCCATTTATCCCTGACTCTTTTCTCCGCTTTTCCTCCATGTAATTGCCGAAAGAATACTCATATAGCTCAGATCTGACATCACATTCTGAGCATGTTATCCCCTTATTCAAGAAACTCCAATTACTTCCTATTGCCTTTAGATCAAATACCTACAGACTCTTGAATTTGACATCTAAAACCCTTCCCAATCTACCTTCCCAGATTAGTGACAATTACTCCCCTTCACACATTCTCTAATCTAATCAAATGAGTCTCATTGTTCTTCAGACATGACAGCCCTCTATTTACAATCTCTGTGCTTTTACTCAGGCTGTGCCTCATGCCTGGAATGTTTCCTCTCTTCTCAAGTCTTAGAATACCTTCTTTCCTTCAAAGATCTGGTCAAATGCCACCTTTTATGTAAGTCTTTCTTGAGACCCATTGGAAACATTTCAAATCTTGTGCTTCCCATTGATACATGAAGCAATATTCACCATTTCAACAAACATCTCTTGATGCCCCTGTGTTTTAGAGAGCCATACTATACATATGGTGGAAGTAATTACATGTGGGATATGCTGAGGTAGATGACCTGGACTCAGGAAAAAAACTGATCTCATTCAGCCACTGATAGTGGTCAGACTACAAAAAAGTCATAGGGTCATAAATTCAGAGCTGTAAGGGACCTCAGAGGTCTTCCAGTCCCACTCATCATTTTACAGACAAGGAGAGTGGGGCTTCAAGAAGTGATATGATCTGTCCAAGGTCACACAGCAGAGAAGCAGCAGAGTGGCTCCTATCACTGGAAGCACAGAATTCTTTGTAAAGCACTTTCTTCCCCACAATTCCATGAGGTAGGTAGATTCAGAGCAGGAGCTTGAGATGCTGAGTGATGGCAGTGGATTGTTCACAGAGCTTTGCAGTGACAAATAGCAAGTCACCCCACCTCTACCCTCTCCAACTCCTTCTACACACATAACCTCTTAATTAATCTACTATTAATATCAGTGCTGACTGAGAGGTACCTGGGCATAATGGGTCAAGGGCTAGATCTGGAAGCATTAGTACTTGATATATTGACTTGTTTCCTTACCAATCTCCTCCTACACACATGCCCTCTTAATTAATCTATTAATACCAGTATTGATTGAGAGTACTGCCCAGATAAAATGGATCAAGGGCTAGACCTGGAAATATTAACACTTGATATATTGATACACATTACCAATCCCCTCATATACAAATGCCCTCACAATTTACCATTAATATTAGTACTGAAAGGTGCCTGGGCCTAATGGGTCAAGGGCTAGATCTGGAAGCATTAATACTTGATATATTGATTTGTCTCCTCACCAATCTCCTGCTACACACATGCCCTCTTAATTAATCTCCTATTAATACCAGTACTGATTGAGAGTACTGCCCAGATAAAATGGGTCAAGGACTAGACTTGGAAGTATTAATACTTAATATATTGATATACCTTACTAGTCCTCTCATATATGCATTCCCCTTAACTAATTTACTATTAATATTGTACTAAGAGATGCCTAGGCATAATGAGTCTAGGGCTAGACCTAGAAGCAATAATACTTGCATTCCAACCCTGCCTCTGATACTAACTAGGTGACCAAGAACAAGCATCTTACTTCTCTTTGTCTCAATCTTTGTGTCTTCAAAATGGGGATTTAACATCTGGTACTGACCTTATGGGAAGAGAGAGAGGCTCAAATGTGACCCTGAATGTGAAGTATTCTGAAAACTTTGAATCAGTATATAAATTTTGGGTATTATTTTCAAGATTTAGTTCAATGGGACAGTTGGTGACAGACTGCACCATGTGTTTTTTTTAACTGTTCCTTTGGCATCTACTGCTAGTGAGCCTTGCCCAGGATCCTTTATCTTCCCTGAAAAAGGGCACCTGTAGCTTAGATCTAAGCAGCCACTAGGGTTTCACATTTTGAAGAAGGTACCATGGACGGCAGTTCTTTTAGGAAAGTGGGTTAGACCAGTTCTGCTCTACTGTACATACACGTGTACAAGCACATTGTAGGTGCTTAATAAATGTCTGGTGAATCATTGAATCAAAATAGGCATAAACTAAGTGCTTAAGAAATGCATGTTGGCTGTTGGGTGGCTGCCTGGATTATATCCATGCCATTATCTTCTACTGCTATCTTTCCCAGTTCTTCTCGATCTTTGTGCCTTCCCTCTAAGATCACCACCCAATTTATCCTGCATATATGTGTGTGTGCACATATACATGCATATCTATGTGTATGTGTGTATTTGTATATGTATATGTATATATACCCTGTTTTTACATAGGTGCTTGCATGTTGTCTCCTCCATTAACCTGGGAGTTCCTTGAGGATAGGGACTGGTTTCCCCTCCCCATTTTATTGTATCCCCAGAACTTAGCACAGTGCCTGGAAAAAGAGAACCCTTAAATTCTAGTCGACCAGCTGCCTCCAAGACTTATTGTCTTCATCTGTAAAGTGAGAGAGCTCAGAGAAGTCGTAGGGCCAAAGATTTAGAGGTGGAAGGAACCTCAGGACTCATCCAGTCCAAACTCCTCACCTGTATGCCAGGTACAATGCTAGGCTCTTGGTAATACAAAGGAGCTTATGTTCTATTGGGAGTGATAACATGTACATACACATATAAATATATAAGGTCAATACAATGTGATTTTGGCACTAGGAACCAAGAAAAAAATCAGGAAAAAGTTTCACTTAAGAGATGATTTGAGCTGGGCATTAAAGGAAGATAGGAGTCTAAGAGGCAGAGAAGTAGGCATGCACCACAGGCATTGGGGAGAGCCTTGCAACAGCATGAGGAGATGGGATTGATGTGTGTATGGAACGGCGAGTAAGCCAATTTGTCTTGAAGGCAGAATATGTGAAGGGAAGTAATATGTAATAACGATGGAAATGTGGACGGGGGCCAGAATATGAGGGGCTTTAAAGGCCAAGTAAGGAAGCTTGTATTTGATCCTGGAGGCAAGAAGGAGGCCTGAAGTTTGGTGAGCAAGGCCAGATGTACACTTTCAGAGAATCAATCTGACGGGTTGGAGAGGAGAGAGGCTGGTTACAGGTAGTGCTGGTGGAGAGGTGTTGCCTACAGTATCTTATTATCCCCATTATCTACATCCTGGTCATAAATTTGATACATTTTATCTCCCCCAAAGAGTGCTGAATCATTGAAAAGAAAATTGGTGGGATAGTGGGGAAGTGGAGAGGAGATGGGGCCAGAGACAAAGATACAGACAGAGAGAGACAGAGAAAGAGGGAAAAGAATGAGAATGAGGAAAGAGAAGAGAAAGGAAGAGAGAAAGGAAATGGAGAATGAGAGAGATCAGAGAGAATATGAGAGAGAGAGAAAGAAAGAGAGAGACAGAGATACAGAGAGAGAGAGACAGAGAGAGAGACAGAGAGAGACACACAGAGAGAGGGAGAGAATGGGAGAGTCAGGAAAAAAAACAGAGAGAGAAAGAGAAAGGAAATGGAAAATGAGAGAGATCAGAGAGAATATGAGAGAGAGAGAAAGAAGGAGAGAGACAGAGATACAGAGAGACAGAGACAGAGAGAGAGACAGAGAGAGACACACAGAGAGAGGGAGAGAATGGGAGAGTCAGGAAAAAAAAACAGAGAGAGAAAGAGAAAGGAAAGATAATGAGAGTACAGAAAGAGACAAGACAGGAAGAGAGAGGAGATATAAAATGAGAAAGGAGAGATAGGAGAGAACGTAAGAGTCAGAGAGAGAATGAGGAAAGAGAAAATTAAAAAGGAGAAAAGATAGAGAATGAGAAAAGGGAAGAGGGAATGTTAGTGTGTACCTGTGTGTGCATGAGAAAGAGAGATAGACAGAGGGAGGTGGAGGTGGGGGGAGAGAAATGGAGGGAAGGAGAGAGACAGAGAGAGAGAGAGAGAGAGAGAGAGAGAGAGAGAGAGAGAGAGAGAGAGAGAGAGAGAGAAACAGAAAGAGAAAGAGAGAGAGAGAGAAAGAGAGAGAAAGAAAAAGAGAGAGAGAGAGAGAGACAGAGAGCACCATACAGAGACAGAGACACACACATAGAGAGAGACACACACAGACAGAGACACATACACACGGACAGACAGAAACACATACACACAGATAGAAACACACACACAGACAGGGAATCTGCCTCATGGAATTATACCTAAAGCTGCTACTTTCTACATACAAGTCTATCCATTGAAGTATTCCCCCATCTTTGTGAAGTGGTGCTATAATGAATCTGATTAAAGAACTGAAGGGAAATAGTTGGACCTTTAGCTGTGGTTTTTATCTACCCTTTAAACGTCAAACCCACTACACAATGATAGGGGAAGGGGGATATCAACCTGTTTTTCCTTTATTAATGTGACATTGTCCTTTCCTGTGATAGTGAAGCTCTGTCAGCTGTGGTGCAGATCTGAAATAAAAAGGTTTGGGAGGCTGGAGGCCTGGGAGATCATGGCTCTTGAGACCCTGATGTAGCCTCATAGGGTGCCCTAGGGCTGCATCAAATGACTTCTGATTTCTAAGGTTTCTCATTCTAGGGTTCTGGGAGCCAGTTTCCCTTCTGTCTACCATATCTCAGGAGGTATAATACCTCTTTTTGGTGGTAGATGCCCCAGGGTCCAGGGTCAGCCAGCAACAGCCATCACCATGATTTTCAAAGCTGAAACAGCCAAGGCACCACAGTCAAAGGTTTGAATGCACTGACCTTTTCAGAGTTGGGCTCATTTTTTTGCTCATTCAGTTGTCATTTGAAATCACCAAGAGGGGAAGTTGGGGTGTAATAGATGAAGGCCTGGACTTGAATCAAGAAGATCGGGGTGCAAGTCCTGCATCCAATACATACTGGCTACAAGACTCTAGGAAAGTCAATTCATCTCTTAGGGCCTTGATATTTCTCTCTCTCTCTCTCTCTCTCTCTCTCTCTCTCTCTCTCACTCTCTCTCTCTCTCTCTTTCTGTATATATATATATGTTATATAATATATATGTATATGTATACATCTCTATCTATAAATATACATATCTATATATCTATACATATATATATATAAAGATATATATACATATATAAATGAGGGAACTGAATGAAATGGCCTCTCCGATCCATTCCAGCTCTAATCTATGATCCTATGACCATGGCAGAAAGGACTGGTCCAGATATGATACTCATCCAGTGACCCAGCAGTGTCCTGCCATAATAGCCTGATCCATGTCAGAGGGGTAGGCTCAGTTTAGTCAAATCTTGAGCTTCTGCTCTCCCCACTCTAAGGAAGGCTTTCTCTGTGGTAGCTGCTGGCACTAGATCCTCTCTGAGGCTGCCCCAAAGGCTAGATTAAACCCTTACCAGGCCTCTGGCTTTTCTGGGACCACTGAACCTCACCAATTTAGGATTTGCAATGATTCAGAAATGGTCCACATGTTCCTTCCTGACTGAGATTGGGGGATTGGGCAATGTCAAGGAAGGAAAACCTGTCCTATTACAGGAGCATCCTCTGAAGTGTACAGCGACTATGATCTTGGTTTCGGTCATTCATTGTCTTAATTTTACTCATTTTATTAACATTTATTAAGCACCTACTACATGCTGGGGTGGGGGGGTGAAGTGAAATATGAAACAGTGCTTGCTATCAAAAGGTTTAGAGAAGAAGTTTGGTTTAATGGAAAGGGTCTGTATTTCACTCATCATTTCAATCTGTGATTATGTCACTCCCCTGCTCAAGAAGGTATCATGGTTCCCTATTACTTCTAGAAATACAATCTTCTGGTTGGCATTTAAATCCCTACCAAATTCCTTTCCAAGCTTATCAGACTTTACCCTCTTTCCTGCTTCCTACCTTCTAGCCAAATTGGCCAACTTGTTCACACACACACACACACACACACACACACACACACACACACACATACACACACACACAATAATGCACAACATTCTATCTCTATCTCCATTGCCTTTGAACAGTGATTCTCGAGCCCAGAATACACTCCCTCCTCACCGCTGCCTAATTTCTTTCAAAACTCAGCTGAAGCATCTCCTCCTACATCAAGCCCTCCCTGATTCCTCCAGCTTCTAATGTCTTTCCCTTCCCCAAGAAATGTCTTGTGTTTATTTTGCATACACACATGTATGTACATATTGTTTTTCCTAATAGAATATAAGCTTCATGGGGTTCATGAAGCCCAGGTCACACAGCTAGTAAGTATCTGAGACCAGATATGAACTCAGGAAGAAGAGTCTTCCTGACTTCAGGCCAGGTGCTCTATCCTTATGGCGCCACCTAGCTGCATTTAAATCCTGTTTCTGATACTTACTACTTGGGTGACATTGGGAAAGCCATTTAACTTCCCTGGGCCTCAGTTTCCTTATTTGTCAAACAAAGGCTTAGGCTAGATGGCCTTTGAGGTATCTTCTACCTTTAGGATCCTGTTTGCTACCTGTCTGACCTTGGAAAAGTCATTCACCTTCCTGGTGGAATCCTGGTGAAACCTTCCCTCATCTGTTAAATGAAAGCGTTGGACTAGATGACCTTTCTAGTCCCCTCTGTCTCTAGAGCGACGATATAGCAAAGTGCTTGGCACACAGGAGGCACTTAATAAATGCTTCTTGATTTGTTTGATTTCCTTCTCCCATTCCTAGTGCTCTTTTCCTTCTCAAATTATCCTGTATTTGCTTATCTTTGTAAAATTACAGTAAAATGTAACCTCCCTGAGGGCAGGGAAGATTTCATCTTTGCTTAGTATAGTACCTTTTTCACTGTGGGTGACTCATAAATCTTCATCAAATCGAAATGAAGGCAGAAAGCCTGAATGTTTCTGAAGTGTCCAGGGGTGTGGTGAAGATGCCACCAATAATACCAACTGTAGACATTTCCTTTATTCTCTTAGAGAATCCCACCTCTGCTGCTGCCCCCAGTTGATAATGTGCCTCTGTGGGACTCTAAGGCACTGGAGCATCCCTGGACAGAGCAGCATGCCAGTTCTGAGATGGAAGCCTTTGGGGCTTTCCCTTCACGGCTGATCAAACACTCTTTGGAAAATGTGAAAATGTCTATTTGTTTCCCTCCCTCAACACAATTAAAAACACATTCATAAATATGCAGCAAAGGAACAGATGTACAGTGTGGAGGGGAATCTGAGAATCTCAGAGCAGGAAAGGACCTCAGAGATGCTCTAGCCAAGCTCTGAATTCTCTCTGCTTCTACAACCACACCAATGATTGGTAATCCATCTTCCACTTGAACCCCTACAGTGATGAGGAACTCTGCTTCAGGTAGCAACCTATTTCTTTCTTGTTGTTGTCATTTTTTTAAACTGGACCTTGACTGGGCAAGTAGGTGACATAGTGGATTTGAAGTAGTTTTCCTGACTCCAGAGATAGTACTAGAGTACTAGTACTCTTCCTGATGTGGAGTCAGGAAGACCTGAGTTCAAATCCAGTCTCAGTGGCAAACCACTCCAGTATCTTTGCCAAGAAAACCCCAAATGGGATCATGAAGAGTCAAACACAATGGAAAACTGAACGACAACAGACTTCCAAACGACGAGAACTGTCCAAAGTTGTTTCTTTGGAAGTTGGTGGGAATTCTTCATTGTAGGTCTTCAGGCAAAGGCTAGATAACTACTTGAATGTAAACAGAATTCTCATTCACATACAGGTGAGATTAGATGGCCTCTGAACTCCCTTCCAACCTTGACATTCTGCGATTCTGCAACCGGGACCTCATCAGCATCCTAATCAACCATAGAAATCTCTATCTACATTTATATGCATATCAGTATAGAGGTATCATTCTGGAAGAAGTCACTGGTGTATAGAGATCTCTTACTCTCATCCTTGTCTCCTGTCCATTGGTCTTCTGTCCTAATGGGACAGACAGGTACATGGTGTAATGGATAGAGCTCTGAGACTGGAGTCAGGAAAACCCAAGTCCAAATCTGGCCTCAGATACTTCCTAGCTGTGCAACCCTGGGCAAGTTACTTAATTTCTGTCTTTCTCAGTTTTCTCAACCACAAAATGGAGCAATGATAGCACCCATCTCACAAGGTTATTGTGAGGATCACATGAGATAATATTTATAAGGCACTTGGCACCGTGCCCAGCACATAGTTGGTGCCATGTAAATGCTTTCCCCCTCTCCTTTTCTAAAGTGTGCCTTGGGTTTTAAAGATATGGTGGCATTTGTTGACTATAAGCTCAATATGACAGAATAGTGTGGTATGGTGTCCAAAGAAGTTAATATGTTTTTTGGCTGCATCAATAGAGGTAGAATGCCCAGAACGAGAGAAACAAGAGCCCTTGGTAAGAGCTTATCCAGAATATCATGTTCACATCTAGGTACCACATGGTATGAAAGACATTATCTAGTTAATTACTTTCATGTATCTAGTTAATTACTTTCATGTTGCCTCTCCCACTAGAATGTAAGCTCCTTGAGGGTAGGGATTGCATTTCTGCTTTTCTTTGTATCCCAATGCTTAGCACAGTTCCTGGCACAGAGTGAGGAATTAATAAATGCACGTTGACTGGCTGACTGACTGTCCTGAGGAGGGTGACCAGGATGGTAAGGGGATTTGGATCATACCATACAAGGATAAGTTATAGAAGCTGGGGATATTCAGTGTGAGAAGGAAGAGTTAGGGGAGACATAATAACTGGCTTCAAATATCTGCAGGATTGTCATACTGACAAAGGATTAGATTTATTCTGCTTGACCCTGGAGAACTCAACGAAGGCCAATTCATGGATATTGCAGGTTGAATTTCAGCTCAGTGAGTGCAATACATTCTGTGATTTCAGCCACTGACACCAAGCATCCCAAGTCACTTAGAACTTGGAAGATAAGTCTCTAAGAATTGCTTGAGGTTAAGGGACTTGGCCAAGGTCACCCACGTAGTAAGTGACTGAGGTCATATTTAAACCCAGAAAGAGAAATTTTCCTGACTCCAGGCCTGGGCTCCGTGCACTATGGCGCCAGCTAGTTGCTCCCCACCTAAAACCAAGCCCCCCTCTCCTCAACTTCCAGCCATTAGCTTTAGTTCTACCCCCTCCCACCCTGGGGCTAAACAGAACATGTTTAAATATTACAAGCAATTATGTCTTTGCCATGTTTCTTCTCCAGAGCAAACATTTCCAGTTTCTCTTACGTGCTGCTCAAATAATGGTTGCTGAAATTAAAAAAAATGCATGATATCAAGACCCTTCCTACCTCTGGATACCTTCCATCTACCTTGTATATGTCTTGTATCTACCTGGTTATTTACACGGCATCTCTTCCATTAGAATGTAATCTCCCTGAGGCAGCCGCTACTTTTTGTCCTTTTTTTTGTCTCCAGCCCTAAGTGCATAGCACTTAGAATACATGCTTATTAATTGATTGTTGGTTGATATGTTATTTGTTAACGTCTTTCCAAAAATCTGATGCCCAGAATTGCAGAGTGTCCCAGATGTGTTCTGACCAGGGCAGAGGAGAGTAATACTCTCCCTTCCAAGTTCTGCATGCTTTGCCTTTTTTCATGTAGCCTAAAATGGCATTAGCTTTCTTGGCTTCCCTGGCATAGTGCCCCACACTCCTGACTCTGGACAGCTGGGTTTTTTTTTGGAGCTCCATCCTTGCCTAATGAGACAACTAGGCGAGAGGGTGTGGATGATTTAATGTCAAGTTCAGTGACTAGCACAGTGCCTGGGATGTAGTAGGTGCTTAATAATTGTCGATTCAGTAAAAACACAATTTGAAGACCCCGCTCTACCAGTAGTGGGTCATCTTTCTCTCCAAACTGCCCTTTCTCCCAACTTCCATATTTCTGCCCATGGCCCTGCCTATCTCTCAGCCATTCAGATTCAGCTCCTCAGTCAGTTTACCTCTTCATCTGCCTTCTTCCCCCACATCCGATCAGTCACCAAGCCCTATCTATTGTCCTTCAGTAATATCTCTCCCCTCAGTTCCCTCCTCTTAACTCCCACTTCAGCTACAAACACTAATTTTGTCTCATCTATATTGCCATAATAGACTTCTAACGAGTCTCTCTGCCTCCCATCTATTCACTTCTTCCAACACAAACTGGATCCCCACCACTGCCTGAGGAATCTTCCTACTGTACACACCATGGTACATGATGGAAAGAACACTGGCTTTGGAGCCAGAGAACCTGGAGTTCGAATCCTAGCTCTATGCCTATATGACCTTGGCCCAAGGTGCTAATACCTCGATGGGTCTCAGTTTCCTTGTTTGTAAAGTGAAAATATGGACTAGGAAACTCCTCAGATCAATTTCTCCCAGCTCAAATATCTATGTTTCCTCTAATCCTTGTACTCAAAATCCTTTCTAGATTAAGTGAGTTCCTAATTGTGGCATTCAAGGCCCTTCATAACTGACTCTAATATACCTTTCCAGTTTCTACTAATTCCTACCTTCCCCTCTGTACCCACCAGCCAAACTGCTGAGCATATAAATTTGCTCAGAGTAGGCATTTTAACAGTTTTAGGAAAGAGACCTGACTTTGGAGTAAGAAGATCTGGGTTTGAATATTGCCTTAGACACTAGTTTTTGGACCTTGGGTATGTTACTTCATACCTCTGGGCCCCAGCTTCCTCATCTGTAAGCATGAGAGAGGGTAGATTAGAAAGCTTTAGAGACAGGATACTCTCAGAAAAACCTGGAAAGACTTACACGAGCTGACACAAAGTGAAATGTACTGTGTACGATGTAACAGCAACACTGGGCCATGATCACTTCTGAATGACTTAGCTATTCTCAGCAATACAACGATCCAAGACAACTCTGTAGTACTTATGATGAAAAATGCTATCCGTCCCCAGAGAAAAAACTGATGGAGTCTGAATACAGATTGAAGCATACTTTTTTTTTTACTTCTTTTTTTGTTTGTTTGGGGATTTTTGGTCTGTTTTCTTTCACAACATGACTAATATGGAAATGTGTTTTGCATGACTACACATGTATAACCTATATCAAATTGCTTGCCTTCTCAACGAGAGGGGTGAGGAGGGAGGAAGGGAGAGAATTTAGAACTCAAAATTCTAAGAATGAATGTTAAAAATTGTTTTTACATGCAACTGGGGAAAATAAAATCCTAAATAAATTTTTTAAAAAGTTGACAATCTAGTGGGGGAGATGTGAATCTGGGTCTTCCTATTTCAAAAAAACTTCACCAATTGAAAAAAAAGAAAGTTTCATAGAGATCCTTGCTAGTTGTAGGTCTAGGATCATCTAATTATGTATTTATATTATGGTGTATATAAAGGCTTTTTTACCAATGACAACTCTTAGGAGACTGCAGAAGAAGGGGCAGAAGGGTGTTTTTTCTTCCACTGTCAGGATCCTGGAGGGGGATACTCCTGGTTGTACTCTAGGATCCTAGAAGGGGAGAATCTGGTGGACCCTTCAATTACAGGATGAGGGGCTTCCAGCAGCCAGTTTAGTGCCCCAGTGTGGCAGATGGGATGCAACCAAACCAGTTACTCTTTTCACCATAAGCTGAATCAGTGGCACAGGAGCTGAGAATATTTTATCTTACCCCCAATCCTCAACCCTATCCAGGACCTTTCACCTTCTCTAAAGCAGCCTGGTAAGAGCCCCAGTGGGCAGGTAGGTGGCACAGTGGATAGAGTGCCAGGCATGGAGTCAGGAAGATTCATCTTCTTGAATTCAAATCCAACCTCAGACACTTACTAGTTATGTGACCCTGGGCAAGTCACTTCACCTATTAACCTCAGTTTTCTTATCTGTAAAATGAGCTGGAGAAGGAAATGGTAAAACACTCTTGCATCTTTGCCAAGAAAACATCAAATCTGAACTCAGACACTTATTAGATATGTGACTCTGGGCAAATCACTTCACCCCGTTTGCCTCAGTTTCCTCATCTGCAAAATGAGCTGGAAAAGGAAATGGCAAACTACTGCAGTATCTGTGCCAAGAAAGCCCCAAATAGGGTCATGAAGAGTTGAACACAACTGAAAAACTACTGAATGAATTGCCTCTTCAGTCAGGCCAGCCTCACTTTAATTCTGTCCTTTTCCATCCCTCCTGTCTCCAAGTGTTGGCACAGCTACTTTGTCCCTCTGGAATCTCCATCCCTTCCTCTCAACTTATCTCAGTTCTGCCCATCCTTCAAAGCCCAGCACAAATCCAGGCCTTCTCTTAAAGCTTTCCCTGCCCCCCCTCAGCCCTCATGGATCTCTCCCCCTTCCCTGACCTCCTGCGATGTTGGGGTCCCTCACTGTTAGCATACACTGCCATATATAACTTGTCTCCTTCACTAGAGGGAGAAGCAGCATGGCGCAATGAATGGAAACCAACAGAAGGAGGGACTGACACTTGTGCAGAGTTCAAGCTCCAAAGGTGCAGGTTCTCTTGGTAAGGCAGCTAGAGAGCACAGTGTTGGATCTGGAGTCAGGAAGATCTGAGTTCAAATCCTGTCTCAGACACTTACTTAGCTGCGTAACTATAAGCAAGTCATTTAACCTCTCTTGGTCTCAGTTTCCTCATCGGTAAAAAGGAGACAATAATAACACTTGCCCCACAAGGGCTGTTGTGAGGATTAAATGATTGAACACATGCACGGTGTTTCCAAACCTTAAAGAGCTGTATAAATGCTAGCTGCTGCTATTGCTGTTATAACAATCAAACACGTTGATGTACTCTGTGTATGCACCAGAAAGATGTGGGTTTGAGTCCTGTCTCTGACACCTCATGGCTGTGGAACCCTGGGCACTTATCCTCTCTGTACTCTGGATGATGTTCTAAGACTGTAAGTTGTAGAGAAAGTGCTGATCAGGAGTTTCCACAGCCGGGAGTTCTCTATACCAATAAAATAACATGGTCCAGTCCCTATCCTCTACCCTTCCATAGTCAGACCACAGAGGAATGTAATGGAAAGATTACTGAAATAGCAACCAGAACCCTTCAGTTCCATTAACTGAAGGATCTGGGACAGGGCCTTTGATCACTCTGAACCTGACTTTCTGCTTTGTAAAATTGGTAAGTACCCTCCCTATGTCCCAAAATTTGACCACTGATTGTAACATGTTTTAGTGGACAGAACATTTGAGTGGGAGGCAGAAGTCCTGGACTTGAATTTAAGCTTTGAAAAGCTAGCTGAGAAGACTTAGGCAAGTTGCTGATGCCTCAGTTTCCCCATTTATGCAGTCCTTCTTGGTGGCCAGATACAAAGGAAGAGGTTGAATTAGGTGATTTCCAAGGTTTCTTCCAGCTCTGAATTCTATGGAGATGTGTAAGGTCTTAGAAGGTACATATTCTCTATGGCCTAATCTTGTAGGAAAAGAGTTGATCCTTAATTTAAAATGAATAAATGAATGAATGAATTAATCATGATTTACAGTGGCCTTGCGCTTGGCCTAGAATGAGGCCAATGCACAGAGAAGTCAGTAAATGTTTACTAAATTGAATATTGAATTGACCCCTCGAGCCCCTTCCCCAGGACTTGAAAAAAAACTTTTTTTTCTTTTGAATGTCCTATAGGATTCTCTAAAAAGTGCCACCCTGGAAAGGGCATAGTTCTATGATGCCAATCAGAATACCAATTAGGAGTAGGCTGGAGGTATTATATGACCACTGCTATGCTCCCATAAAGACGGCAACCACCCCAGTGCCACTTAGAGGTTCCATATATTGGGAAAACCAAGTGACGTAGCCCCCTTTACTGAACTCCAACCTGCCTTCCTCAAGGATAATGACTTCAGAATTGTCTCTAGAAACTCATTACCCTCAAAGATGACATCAACTCTGACTGAAGAGGTCAGGGGGTGGACTCCTTCCAGAGGGCTCCTTCCAGATCTTCCATTTAGGGAGGGGGCCCAGGGCAGCCATCCCTCCATTTCTCACCCTAGGCACATTTTCTCCAACCCCAACTTTTCAATTTTTTATGTATTTTCTTCCCCCATAATATTTTCAGCTATTTGAGGGCAGGGACTGTCTTTTGCCTTTTTTCATACACTCAATGCTTTTCATGATGCCTAACACACAGTAAATGTTTATTGACTGACTGATGGACAAAAGACTTCTGTCAATTCAGCCAAGGGATCTCCTAGGATATTAGGTGAAACCTCCAGGTCTGGACCTTGTTGGGCAGAGCTTCCAGGAGCTAGAGGCATCCTCTGGGACAACACTTGAAGGGGGTGGGCGGATGAGCACAAGATGACACTAACTTATTTATGAAGATCATTAAGTGACCTTGGGGTATAGGATGTAGGGCTGGGAGAGACCTTAAAACAAGAACATCAGAGCTAGAAGTAGGTCCTTAGAACAGAGCTAGAGCATAAAGGGTCTTAGACTCTAGAATGTTAAAGTTGAGAGAGGTCTTAGAATATGAAATTTTACCACTGCAAGAGGTCTTAGAATACAGAATTTCAGAGATGGAGGAACCTTAGAACAAAGAATGTTATTGAAGGGTCCTTAAAACACAGAATGTCAGATCTTGTTGGGACCTTAGAACATAGAATGTCAGGCATTGAAGGGGATATTAGAAATATAGTCTATCCCTCTTACTTTACAGATAAGTCAACTGAGAAATAAAGTGGCTTTCCCAGGGTCAGAGAATTAATAGCTGTAGGAGTCAGGATTCAAACCCAGATCTTTCAAGGCCGATTCCAGCGCCCTTTGTGCATCACAGTAGCATGATCATCACCTGCTCACCCCTCTCCCCTCTAGCCATACCTCAGGAGGAGAAACTGCTTTCATTCCTTTCCTCTGGAGCTCTTGGAGTTTCCTGGAATAGTTTCTGACTCACTAAACCATAACTTCCTGAGCAGTACAGGGAGGGGTTGCAGTTGGCAGAGTGCACGGACAGCTGTCCCAGTTTCAGATTAGACAGGGCAAAAGATCTAGGGAAGTCTAGAGTGGGGTGAAAGTTTTTCCCTCCTTGGACTGAGTGCTAAACCATTGTGTGGTGGAAATGAGGAGAAAAAGGCATGAACAGACTCATAGTTGGAAGACACGGCAGAAATTATCTAGTCTAACCCAGAACTGGACAAAGACCCTCCTTCTAGAACATCCCTGACAACTGGACATCCACCATCTGCTTGAGACTTCCACTTATGGGGATCTCACTACCTCCCATGTTAGCTGAGCCCCTTTTCCTCTTAACAGTTTTTCCCTTGCATCCACACTGGTGATTTCTATAAGCCTGTCTCTCCTCAGACCCAAGAGCACCACCCTCTGTGGAGTATTCCTTATATTCTGCACACCTTAAACT
>NW_023494437.1:0-23282 GCF_011100635.1 Trichosurus vulpecula
GAGTGGAGAGAGACTTGGGGGAGGGAGACCAACCAGTAGCCTATTGCACTAGTTGGGGCAATGGGAGATGAGAGCCTGTCCCTGGGGGGTGGCTGTGTGAGGAGAGAGGAGGGTATGTACAAGAGAGATGTTGTGAATGTTGAAATGACAAGACATGGCAGCTGATTGTATATACTTGGGGTGCAGGGGGGATGGTGTGGCCCTGGGCAGTGATGGAGAAGTGGGGGAGAGGGTCGGTATTGGAGAAAAGGTAGTGAGTTCTGCTTTGGATGTGTTGAGATGCTATGGGACACATGATTAAAAATAAATTAAATTAAATTAAAAATTAAAAATAAATTAAAAATAAAAGGCATTTGATGATATGGTACTGTACCTTAGGTGAGGAATGAGAAATGTCTATATAGATCTGGGAATGAGAGAGTGAGAGAGAGAGGGACAGGTGATAAGTGAAACCATGGGAGATCACCAAGTGAAGGAGAAGAGAAGAAGGCCAGGACACAGTCTTGGGGTAGGGCAGCCATGGTTAGCAAGCATGACCTGGATGAGGATTGAGCAAAGGAGCAGTGAGCTAAATGGGAGGAGAGCAGTGTTGTGAAAATCTGGAGAGAAGAGAGTTACCAAGGAGAAGAAGGTGATTGACAGTATCCAAGACTGCAGAGAGGTCAAGATAGATGAGGATTGAGGAGAAGCCATTGTAGTGGGCAGTTAAGAGATCATTGGTAACTGGACACAGCAGTTTTGGTTAAATGATGGTGTTAGAAGCCAAAGAACAGAGAGTTTAGAAGAGACTGAGAGGAGAAGAAGTCAATGGATTTCTCAAGGATTTTAACCTAGAAGGAGAACAGAGATATAGGATGCTAGCCAGCAGAGATGGTCTGATCAAGTGAAGTTTTTATGGATGAGGTGGACATGGAAGGAGCCAGTGGATAAAGACAGATCAAAGACTAGAGAGAGTGGAGATGATGGTGGAAGCAATCTGTTGGAGAAAAAATAAAGAGCTGGGGTTAAGGGTTCATTTAGAGAGTTTTGCCTTGGCAAAGAGAGGGGCCATCTCTTCATGTGAGATATGTGTGAAGGTGGAGATGGTGAAGGCATGTCTGAGGCATGTAAGGAAAGGAGGAAGATAGAAAGATGAGCTTTTCACTATTGGCCTCAATATTTTTTGGGCAAAGTATCAAGTGTGATTCTCAGCTTATAAAAGGTTGGGCAGGGGAGGTGGTGGTGGTGGCCATGGGAGGTTTGAAGAGGAACAAAAAGGTTTGGAACAGCCACTGCACTTAATGGGATAGCAAGTTGATTAGAGAAATGTAAAAGGATTGCTTTGTTGCAGTGAAGATCCAGTTGTAATTGTGTGACATGAATCTGCAATGGACTCTATCCACTGATGGCGTGGTCACCTGTGGGAGATCGTACTCTAGGTGTATGCGAAGGTATATTTTCTCATAATTTTATTTCCTCTACTGCAAGATTAAATATATTTTGCTGTGAATTAACATGTCTTCTGGCTGGATGACAAGTGTAAATCTATTGATAGGGGCTCATGAACTATAGTTTTGAGTGAGTACTCTACCACAGAGTGCCTGGGGTAGCTTTTCTGTGGACCTATGTGTGATGATTTAACCCATATATACTAAAGTCTCTTCCAGCTCTAATGTGTCATGTTCTATTTTCCAAGGTGAATTCCTTCTAACTCTGTCTTTGCTCTAGAGTCTTAAGGTCCCTTCCCAAACTGACATTCCATGTTCTAAGGTCCTCTCCAGCTGATACTGTATACTCTGTGTTCTTGGATTCAGTACAGCAATTCCCCTACTTCTGAACCTTAGCAAGGCTATTCAGTGATACCTACATGAAGAAACAGGACAGGTATGGAACTGAAAAAAAGCTCCCACCTGACGGGACATTTCACAAGCTGGTCTGATGAAGACTGCCAGATCAAAGCATTTGAAATAATGTTCCTGGAAATTTGGCATGTGTTCAAAGTGCCTGTTTGCTTCTAAAGGAATGATTATATTTCATTTCTTAGACTCTCTTGGAAACCCATTGCATGGAAGAGGAGGAAATAAACATCTATATAGTGCCTACTGTGTGTTAGGTACTTTGCTAGGAACTTTATAGATATCTCATTTTATCCTCAGAATAGCCATGAGGGATAGGCGTTACTATCATTCTCATTTTACAATTGAGGAAACTGAGGCAGACAGATTTTTTTTAGTCATTTCCTCAGAGTCACACAGCTGGTCTAAGGCCCGATGCTATATCCCCTGCACCATCTGCTGCCTCAGCCTTGTAAGTCAAAATAGAAACTTGGAGAGTATAAAGAACCTCAGTTTTTTTTTGACACACTAAGATATCAGAACCTTCAGGACTAGCTAGACACTTGTGGTAGAAGCAGACATCTAGATATTCAGGAGAGAATGAGGCCGACAAACAAAGCCACAAAGACAGAATGAAGATAGGTTGACTAGCAAGAGAAAAAAAACAAACCAAGCCAACCAACCAACCAATCTGAAAGTCATGGTCAACCACAAGCCAAATAGAAAGAAGCAAAATCATGTTGTGGTTGAAAGAGCCACTGTAATATTGGGAGGCTAAGAGTGAGACATGTAAGGAATGGGAGGGGATTCATTCCTTCTACTTATCTATTTTCAGTGAATTGAATCTGTGTTGGAGCACGGTGGGTAGTTAGGATTGGGTTCTATTTTTTAAAGAAGACAGTTGGGGCAGCTACATGGTGCAGTGAATAAGGGCACCGGCCCTGGAGTCAGGAGGACCCGAGTTCGAATCCGGCTTCAGACACTTGACACTTACTAGCTGTGTGACCTTGGGCAAGTCACTTAAACCCAATTGCCTTGACTCCCCCTCCCCTCCAAAAAAAGAAGATGGTAGAGAGTCAGACGGTAGAAAGAGTAGTGGGCTAGGAGTCCAAAGGCCTAGGTTTTAGTCCGGCATCTGGCAACTAACTACCTGTGTGACTTTGGGTAAATCATTTTCTCCCTCTTGGCTTCAGTTTTTTCCCTCTGCAAAATGAGAGGATTGGACAGCCCAAATACAATACAATGAAACTTCATTTTAATTTTTTTTTAAATTTCTAAAATTTATTTTAAAAAATTAATGATTATTATTTAAAACCATTCTTAGCTTTGGGACAATACAAAAACAGGTAGCAAGTGGCTCATAGACCATAGCATGCTGACCCCTGGACTAGACGATCCCTCCTGGTTCTGGCAGTCTATGTTGTAAGGGCTCATGGAATGGTGACAATAATAAAAACTAAAGATATGTAAATTAGGCCTAAGTTCAAATCTGACCTCAGACAACTGAATCTGGGCAAGTCATTGTACCCTGTTTGCCTCAGTTTACTCATCTGTAAAATGAGCTGGAGGAGGAAAGGGCAAACCATTCTAGTATATTTGCCAAGAAAACCTTAAATGTGGTCAGGAAGAGTAAGACCTAACCGAAAAGACTCAAGGATGGCGACAACAACAACAACCACAGAGGTCTTAGGGCCGAAATCTAAAGGAATAGGTGATGTGGGGCACAGAGAAAGGTCAAGGGGCAGGGTTTTAAAGAAGGTTTTTCTGAGCAGTTGCTCTTTATGTACACGGAAAACTCAAGAGGAGAAAAATGCCCTGTATTAAAGTGGACTCCATAGATTTAGGCGTAAGGAATTGTGTCTTGACAGCCAGCAGCACCGATTTCTAAACATTTTTTCTTGCATTGTATTGAACTGAGGAAAGGCTTTGAATCTCTCTATTTCTTGAGAAACAAGGAACAGGGAAGCATCTGTCTTGGCTGAGATTTCATTCACCTGCCTGGAGGAAGGGGATTGGATCACATGATGAGAAGCAGCTGGTGGTACAGTAGATAGAGCCCTGGGCCTGGAGTCAGGAAGACCTGAGCTTCAATTCAGTCTCACACACTTACTAGATGTGTGACCCTGGCCAAGTCCCTTAACTTCTGCCTGCCTCAGTTTCCTCAACTGGAAAATGGGGATAATAATAGCACCTATCTCCCAGGGCTGTTGTGAGGGTCAAATAAGATAATATTTGTAAAAAAAAATGCTTAGCACAGTGCCTGGCACATAGTAGGCATTATATGAAATCTCATTTTCTCCTTCTTATGACCTCTTCTGCTCCCCTCCAGGCAGAGGATTCTAGGATTCCCAAGCCCTTACCCTGACGTATCTTTGTCGGACTAGTCAATATGTTTCTGAGATGGCCGGTGCAGAGGACAGAGTCAGTGCCAGGATCCAGACCTGTGCAGCACAGAGTTTGGTTATCATTCATCCTGTGGCAATTCTTTGAATGTTTCCTCTGCATTGGCAGCTTTCCTAAAATCTGGTAGAGGCTTTGTTTTTGTCCTGCTGTCTCTGCCCCCTCCCTCCCTTTGCTTTTTAATGTCACTCAATAAATGTGGTTAAATCAATTAATTCATTAAATCCTACTCCTAATTAGTCAGCCACCTCTAACAGCAAATTACTGCTGCCTGTAAAAGAAGACTGAGCTTTGCCTTGTTTTCAGGCTCTGCCGCTCTGAGCTCTGTGCTCATGCCATGGGCACAGCAGGGGCTGTTTCTGCCCTAACAAGGTTCAGCTCTGGGTTTCAGGGAGCCCAGGGCCCCTCTGTGGAGTCAAGGCAAGGTGGAGGAGGGAGAGGAAGTATAACAAATGCAGCTTCCCAAGGCCCAGCCTTGAATCCAGAGCTGCTGAAGTTTTTCTCAATAGACACAGAATTTAATCCTTTCTGATCCATTTCCTTTGCTGGTTCATTTTCCTCTTCCTGGCTACCATGTGGGGGTATCCTCTCAAACTGTATCCTGACCCTTTTTTCTTATCTCTCTATAATCTCTCTTTATCAGCTCCCATAGGTTCAAAAACAGCTCTCTGAAGGGGTCTCCCAAATCTCCATCTTTCTCTGGTCTCCAGTTCCATACCTCCAAATGCCTTCTGTACATCTCCACATAGATGTACCCCCTGCACCCCCAAATTAACATTTCTCAAATGCAGCTTATCATCTTCTCTCAGAGACCATCCCCTGCTTCTGAATTCCTTATTTCTGTTGAGGGCACAAACATACTTCTTATCACTCTGGTCCATAATCTCTTGGGAGACCTGAGTTCGAATTCCATCCCAGATAGTTACTAGCTGTGTGATCTTGGGCATACACTGAGTTTCTCTCTGTGACCTTTAGTTTCCTTATCTATAAAATGAGAGAACTGGATACAATGATTGGTGAGGTCTCTTCCAGATTTCATACAGTAGGCACTTAATAAATGCATATGGAGTTGACTCATTTCTATAAAATTTTCTTAAAAGGTATTTGATGCAGATTGTTCCTATTCAAAACTTTAATCTCATTCTAACTTCATTAATATTGGTCATTAGAAAGATCTTCACTTGTATATACTCAAATTTGTCTATCTTGTCTTTAACATTATTCTTCTTGTTTGATTACGAATTCTCCTCTCAATCATAATTCTGAAATGTACTTCTTGTTGATCTCTGATTAAATAAAAAAATTATGTGACAGTTTACATTTTGGTCTTTTACCCAAACTTACTGTAGTATGTGGCGTGAAATGAACATCTAAATCTCTTTTCTGCTGAATTACTTTTCAGTTTTCCCAGAGGGTCCATTTGTGTTTTTTGTAGTTTGCGTTTGTGTTCTTTGTTTGTACCGACCCTGATGTAGTTGGGTGGTACAGAGAATAAAGTGTTAGACCTGGGAGTCAGGAAGATCAAAGTTCAAGTCTTAGCCTCAGACATTTACTAGCTGTGTGACTCTAGGCAAGTCACTTAACTTTAATGATTACTGATTTACAATGCAATTTAAGATTTGCTAATGGCAGATTCCCTTTATTTTTTCATCATTTTCCTTAAGATATTAGAAACTTTTTTTTCTTCTCCCATTAATTTGGTTATTATTTTTTTCTAATCCCATAAATCAACCCAAAGTTACTTTGATCAGAAGAGCATTAAATCTGTAAATTGTTTTAGGTAGGTTTGCCATTCTTTCTATCATGGTATTGCCCAATCTTGATAGATTGATGAATATTTTCCCCTTCATTTAAGTCTTCCTTGATTTCTCTAAAGAACATTTTGTAGTTGTAAGGCCCGAGTGTGTTGATTTATGGGATTAGAAAAAAAATTTCCAGTGCTTTGCTGTTGTCCTTGGCTTTAGATCTGTGCTTTTGATCCTCTTAAAGGAGTGCTCCTCCAAACCAATGATTTTTAGGGTTTTACACAGAAGTAAATATTTTACTTTAGCAAAGGCCCCCTTTTGCATCTACTGATGTAATGATGTGTTTTTGTTTCTGTGATTAATGATACTAATTGTTTTCTTCATCTTGAACCATCTCTGTACCCCAGCTAAAAGCATAGCTTGGCCATTATAAATACCTTTTGGTCTTATTTACTGTACTCTCTTTGCTAAGATTTTATTTTTAAAATTTGCATCAGTAGGCATTAGGAAAATTCATCTCTAGCTCTTTCTCTGCTTTATCCTTCTCTGTTTTGGGTATCAGGTCTCTTATGCTTGTCTCATAAGAGGAATTTCATAGGGAAGTAGCAAAACATAGAAAATGGAGAGCTGCTCTTGGAATCAGGAGGAACTGGTTTCCAGTTTTATGTCTGCTACGTACTGACTGTGTGGTCCTATAGCAGCCACCTCATCTCTCAATGTCCTAGGCACCTCTCTAACACTATGACTTGCAGAAATTGGCAGCTCCTCCATGTTGGGAGAGAGAATTTCCTCACTGGAAGTTCCCTTGACACCAGTGAAATCACAGACAAGACTGGACTAAAAAACCCGAAAGAATTTAGTCAAGCGTCATTTTTCTCAATGACTGAAAAAAATTATCTGTTCCAGCATAGGTATTAATTGGCTAAATATTTGATAAGAATGTACCTTTAAATCCATCTGATCCAAGGACTTTTTTTATTAGTAGTTATTTACTAGCTGGTAACTCCTGACAGAATGTTCTTTGGACTGAATTGAGTTTCAAGTGAATACAAAGGATGCATTAGTGTGCACCAAAACCAAACTCCCCTCTACAACCCTCCCAACAAGTGGTCATCTAGTTCCTACATAAAGAATTTCAGAAACAGAATTGACTAGCTCTCAGAGCAGCACATTCCACTTTTGTATAGCTCTGATACTTAGGAATGTTTCCACATACTCTGCTGAAATATGCCTCTCTGCTTCTTCTATTTTGCTCTTAGTTCTACTGTCTGGAACTGAACTAAAAAAGTCAATTTCCTCCTCCAAAGGAAAGTCCTTCAAACTCCAGAGGACAGTAATGGTGATTTGCCCCTCCTCCCAGCCTCCCACTCCCACAAGTTTTATCCAGGATCAATGGAAAAAATGTTGAGGGTCTTCCCCTCCCGGATTGATTTTTTTTTACTAGGTAGAGAGGCCATTTTTAGCTTTATTTCTTACCTAGCCTTAATCGCTGAATGGGCCTTTCCTCAGTCAAACTGAGATCTGGGAAAGAGCATAAAAAGGCCAAAGTTCCCCACTACATCTGGGGCCATCTCCAGTAGTCCTGATCTACATCTGGCCACTGGACCCAGATGGCTCTGGAGGAGAGAGTGAGGCTGGTGACTTTGCAGAGCCCTGCCTCACTTAAATCCAATTGACTTGTAAGTCATTGCAACACCACCTTGATGTCATGGTCCTCTTCAAGAATGAAGGACATTAAAAAAACCAACAAAAAAAGAAAAAAAAAGAATGAAGGACAAACAACAGCAACAATCCAGGATCAATGACTCCAGTTCCCTTCCATTGATCCACATGTGGATGGTCTTCAGCCCCTTCATCATTCTTGTCATCTTCCTCCGGTTCCATTTTATCTTAGCCCATATCCTTCCTGACATATACCACCCCAAACTAAACACAGTACTCCAGCTTGGGTCTGATCAGGGATTGGTCAGTCAGTGAACAAGCATTTTTAAGCACTTCTTTTGTGCCAGTCACTGTGCTAAGCACTGAGGCTGTAAATAAAGGCAAAAGACAGTCCCTTCCCTCAAGATAATGGAGTCCCTTCACCTAAATAATGGAGGAGACAACATATAAACAACTATCTATAAATGAGCTATAGATGGGACAAATTAAAATTTTTAAAAAAACAGGGAATGCCCTAGAACTAAGGGGAATTAGGAAAGGCTTCTTGTAAAAAGCAAGATTTTAGCTGGAAGACATAGATGAGGAAGGAGAACACGGGAGGCATGTGGCAGCAGGGGTGGAGGGGATACTCAGTGAAAATGTACAGACTTGGGAGATGAGTATCTTGTGTGAACAGCAGCAAGGAGGTCAGTATTTCTGGGTCACAGAGTATGTGGCATAAGATGTAAAAAGACTGAAAATGCAGTTGGAGGGCATGTTGTGAAGGGCTTTGAATGCCAAAGAGATTTTATATTTGATCCTGAAAGTGACGGGGAGCCACTGGAGTTTATTGAATAGTGGGAGACATGGTCACATCTGTGCTTTAGGAAGATTAATTTGATAGCTAAGTGGAAGACAGACTGGAGTGGGGAGAGATGAGTCAGGGAGATGAAGCAGCAGGCTCTTGCAATAGTCAGGACCCGCACCAGGGTGGCATCGATGTTAGATGAGAGAAGGGGCCATATGTGAGAGATGTCATGAAGGTAAAATCAACAGGGCTTGACAATGGATTAAATATAGGAGATGAGAGAAAGGGAGGAGTCGAGGGTGACACCTAGGGATGGTGAGGTCCTTACAAATAATAGAGAAGCTCAGAAGGGAGGAGGATTTGGGGCAATGAGGAGTTCATGGTGGACACGGTGAATTTAAGATGTCTATGGGACATCTAGTTGGAGATGTCCGAAAGGAGACAGGAGATAGGGAGGAAGTTTAGGACTGGATAAGTGGAATTGAGAATAATCAGCATAGACATGGTTATTGAATACATGGGAGATGATAAGATCATTGAGTGAAGTAATATAGAGGAAGAAGAAAAGAGGACCAAGGACAGAGCCCTGTGGACACTCATCTATAGCAGGTATGGCCTGGATGAAGATCCAGCAAAGGACAATGAGAAGGAATGGTCAGATGGCTAGGAGGAGAGGCAGTATGTAGTAGTATTGTGGAAACCTGGAGAGGGGAAAGTATTAAGGAGAAGAGGGGGATTGACAGTGTCAAAGGTTGCAGAGATGTTGGGGAGGATGAGGGTTGAGAAAAGGCCATTAGATCAGGCAACTAAGAAAGATGCCAAACAGAGATCATGGGTAACTTTGAAGAGAGCAGTTTTGGTTGAATGATGAGGTCAGAAGCCAGACTGTAAAGAGTTAAGAAGAGAGTGAGAGGAGAAGAAGTGGAGGCACCTATTGACCACTCACTCTTTCCTCCTGGATACTCTCTTTTCTCTAGGTTTTCAGGTCACCTCTCTCCGTCTCTGTCTCTGTCTCTGTGTCTCTGTCTCTGTCTCTGTGTCTCTCTCTCTGTCTCTCTCTCTGTCTCTCTCTCTTCTCCTCCTACCTCTCTGGCTCCTCTTTCTCTTTCTCCTTTGCTGGGTCCTCTTCCAGATCACACCCTCTAACCATAGGTGTCCCCCAAGGTTCTATCCTGGACCCTCTTCCCTTCTCCCTCTAGACTGCTCTTGAGGATCTCATCATTTTCTGTGCATTCAATAACCGTCCCTATGCTAATGATTCTCACATTTACCTTTCCTGTCCCAACCATTTTGCTGACCTCTAGGCTCCATCTCCAACTGCCTATCAGACATCTTGACCTGGATGTCCAGCAGAGATATCTCAAATTCAACACGTCCAAAACCGATCTCACAATCTCTCACCCCAAACCCTCCCCTCTTCTTAACTTCCCTGTTACTGTTGAGGGTATCACCATCTTCCCAGTCCCTTAGGCTTACAACCTAGGAACCATCTTGGATTCCTCACAGTTTCTCCCCCCAATATCCAAGCAGTTGCCGTGGCTGCCGATTTCACCTTTGTAGCATCTTCTGAATACACCCTCTTCTCTCCTCTGACACTGTTACCACCCTGGTCCAGGCCCTCATCACCCCAGACCTGGACCATTGCAATAGCTGCTGGTGGTGGGAGTGGGTCTGGCTGCCTCAAGTCTCTCCCCACTCCAATCCATCCTCCATTCGGTCACCAAAGTGATTTTTCTAAAGCACAGGTCTGACCATGTCACCTCTATATTCAATAAACACCAGCGACTCCGTCTCACCTCTAGGAGGAAATACAAAATCCTTTTTTTGGTGTTTAAAGTCTGTCATAATCTAGCCCCCCTTTCCTCCACCTTTCCAATCTTCTTCCACCTTACATCTCCTAATGTGCTCTTCGATCCAGCAACACTGGCCTCCAGCAAGCCACAAATAAGACACTCCATCTCTTGGTGCCAGGCACTTTCTCTGGCTGTCCCCCATGCTTGGAATGCTCTCTCTCCTCTGCTTTGACTAGTGACTTTCCTGACTTTTTTCAAGTTCCAGCTAAAATGCCACCTTCTACATAAAGCCTTTCCAACCCCTCTCAATTCCAATGCCTTCCTTTTGTTAATTATTTCCTATTTATCTTGTGTATAGCTTTGTTCAGATAGACTTGTTTGCATGTTGTCTCCCCCATCAGACTGTAAGCACCTTGAGGGCAGGGACTGTCTTTTTGCTTTCTTTATATGCCTAATGCTTAGTATGGTGCCTAGTACACACTAGGCATTTAATAGATACTTATTGACAGACAGACTGGCTGAATGTTTTCTAGATAACCCGCAGGGCAAAACTGAATTTTCTCAGTGAATCCAAACATATTTCTGTACAATGGCATTCCAGTTGATCATAGATTCCCCCTTCCCCACCACTTACTCTATAACTCATTATTGACTCAGTAGAGAAATGTTCTTTGAACCTAAGTGGAGCACTGCACATTTTTCCTTGTTTCATTTCATCTGATTGCATTAAACTCAACATTCTGGCCTTTTGAGATCTTCTTGACTCTTGATGTAATCTTCAGTGCCTTTCAGTTGTAAATTTGGTGTTTTGTTTTTTTTACCATCCCCTCCAGCTGGAACATCCTAGGTTTTGTGTTCTGGCAACAAAGGGCTGGAGAGCCCAGAGAAGGGGGAGACAAGTGAGGGGCACATGGAATAGCCAGAAGAATCCTTCTGGAGAAGAGAGGACTTGAGCTAAGCCTTGAGGACTGAAAAGTGGGGAGTGTTTGAAGGCATTTGAGGCAGGAGGACAATACTGGCAAAGGCTCAGGGGCAGGAATATTGGGTCATAGGATCCTAGATCGAGAGTGAGATGCTATCTACCCCAACCACTTCACTTTACAGATGAAGAAACTGAGACCTGGAGAGGGGAAGTTCAAAGTCATGTAGGTAGGAAATTGCAGAGCTGGGATTTGAACCTCGATGAGTTGTTTTTCAGTCGTGTCCAACCCTTGATGACCCCATTTGGGGTTTTCTTGGCAAAGACATTGGCGTGGTTTGCCATTTCCTTCTCTACATCATTTTACAGATGAGAAACTAAGGCAAACAGGATTAAGCGACTAGCCCAGGGTCAAATAACTAGGAAGTTTTTGAGGTCAGATTTGAACTCACAAAGAGGTCTTCCTCATTCCAGACTTGGTACTCTATCTGCTGTGGATTTGAACCTAAACCCTCTGATTTCAAATCATAGGCTCACAAATTCATAGCTCTAGAGCTGGAAGGAGCCTCAGAGAGTTTATAATCCAGGCCCTTCATTTTATGGATTACGAAGCTTGGTCTCAGAAAGGTTAAGTGCCCAATACCACACTGCTAATAAGTGTGTCTGAGGATGGATTTGAACCCAGGTCATCTGATTCCAATTTTCTATAGTCCCACACATGGTATAGGGAGGATACTACTTTGGGTATGATAGAGAGGAGTAGAAAATAAGATTAAAAATAGGTTTATTTCAAGATTGTATAAGGCCTTGAATGCCAGGCTAAGGAGTTTGGAAGTTTTTCCTGAAAACAAGGGTAAGTTTTTGGAAGACTAATTTGAATTTGTGTTGGAAGGTTTGGATGGAGAAGGCAATGGAGGAAGCCTCGGAGGTTGTTGCTGTGGTACAAAACATGTTGTGAAGATTTCAACCCAGGTTATGACCTCAAAATTGGAGAAGAGGAGATGCTTCTAAAATTACTTTAAAAGATAAATGTTTTCTTTTTAAAAAACCCACATGTGTTTATTGAGTACAAGTCTCTTTGTTAAATGCCATTCTGAAAAACAGAGATGGAGTCAGGAGAGAATACATTTCAGCCAAAAGGAACAACTTATGCTCGGACAGAGAAAGGGTAGAGAGAACTTTATTCTTTGAATATGAATTGAATTTTCATTTGGCTGGAATGTAGAGGGTTTGAAGAGGCTGGAAATGCATTCTGAGGATACTCAATATTAGTGGTTGAGCCTCTGGGTCTTTTTGTTTTGAGCCTCATCCAAACTCTGACATTTTTTCTTTGTCTAAGCTTCAGCCCAATTATGGCAGTCTCTTTCCTGAGCCTCACCTCAACTCTGATATTCTTGTTCTGGGCCTCATCTTGGCTCTGAGGTCACTCCCAAGATGAAACTGGAAAGAAGGCCATGAAGAGATGGAGATTTTTGATCACAATGATTCTTCATCAATGACTGTTGGGCATTTCTATAGAGACTCTGATACATTATAGGAGGAAGTGAAGATATCAAGCATCAATCAACACTGAGGCAGCAAAAGTAAAAATGAAGCCTTTCTTGCCTTCAGGGAGCTCACCTAGCATTAACCACATGAAATACACATATGATAAATCCAAGTTTACATTTTGAAATTTACAATTTAAAACTAAGTGGTACAGAGGGCACCAGCAGCTGGGATCAGAGAATCATATAGTCAGTAGAACTGACAAGCAACTAAAGAGAAAGAATTGGAGAACCAGAGCTGAGTCTTGAAAGAAATGAAGAATTTTAAGAAGTAGAGGTGAGTAGGCAGAGGAATACAAAGGACGTGGGGGAAGAAAGATCATCTATAAATTCAGATAGAAGCCCAGTTGGCTGGACCTCAGAAGGCACAGAGGTGGAGGAATGTATGATAAGTTTGGAAAGGCGGTTCAAACCAGGTTGTGAAGAGCTTTCAGTGCCAAGCACAGCCATTTCTATTTTATCCTAGAGATCGTGAAGAGCTACTGTTGCTTACCAAGGAGATGATAAATATAGGGAGACTGGTACTTTGGGAATATCACTTTGTCAGTTGTGTGGAGGATTGATTGGAGTTGGGAAAGAGTAGAAGCAGGGAGGTCAATTAATTAGCAGGCTATCATGATAGTTCATGTGAGAAGTGATAAAAGCATGCATCAGGATGATGGAGAAGTATATGATTGACAGGATGTAAGAGAAGAAGGAGAGAGAGAAGTTGAGCAAAACATTGAGATTCTCAACCTGGGAGGCTGGAAGGATGGGGACTAAGTAACAGGAAAGTTCAGAAAAAAGGAAAATCTCAGAGGGAAAGGGAATCATGATGTCTACTCTGTCACACTTGACCTGTTTCTTTCAGGAGAGGATTTCTGTTTGCTGCTTTTCTTTTTGTTATTCTTTTACATAATCTAGTTAACTATTTATTAGGATAATGATCGTTTGATAATTGATTGATCCTCAAAACTCCCAGGAATATCATAGCTGAAATCCAGGGTTTCCAGGTCAAAGGTAAAAAAAATTACAAGCAGCTAAAGAGAAAGAATTGGAGAAACATAGAGCCAGAGTCAAGACCACATAAGCCTTGGCAATCACCACTATAACGGATAGAGAGTTTGGAATATGATATTACAGAAGGGGAAAGGCTTATAACCATGAAAAACCTATCGTGCAAAATTGACTATAATCCTACTAGCCTGGAGGTAGAGAGGACTGGATCTTTAATGAAAGAGAGGATTTCAAGCATTCTTGATGAAAAAAGACAGAACTTAATAGACACTGTGAATGGGAAATGCAGGAATTAAGAGAACTATGGGCACATAAGCAGATTTGATTGTTTGGAAAAGACTGTGGAAGTATGAATGGTTTGCATAATAATGCAAAAAGAAGAAATGTGTCTTTTTCAGAACCATCATGTGTTCAAGGGTCCAGGAAAGTTTTAAAATAAGACAGAAGGCCTAGAGTGGTTTTATTCTGTTTTTGTGGTCTTAAGAGGAGACAGAAATGCAAGGAAATATGAGGAATAAACTATAAAGGAAAGGTCAAGAAAGGGGAGGGAAATTACTATCTCTCAAAATTTCAGTGCATATGTGGAAGACTGTTCCTACATGGAAGAAGGAGTGATACCAATGGACATCCCATGAACCTCACTTTCACCTGAATCAGACAAAGAAAATTGGGATTACACACATGCAGGCAAAAAGAGTCAATTATTAATTTTAAATAATTATGTTATATAATATAATTATTATATAAATTATATTATTGCATAATTATAAAGTAATAAATAATTACAAAATAATAAATTATTAAGCACCTACTATGTTCTAACCACTGTATTAAGTGCTTGTGATACAAAGAAAGGCCAAAGACAGTCCCTGTCCTAAGAGCTCACAATCTAACAGGGATGACAAAATGCAAACAACTATGTACAAATAAACTAT
The DNA here is from genome assembly GCF_011100635.1 of Trichosurus vulpecula. Lineage (NCBI taxonomy): Eukaryota > Metazoa > Chordata > Mammalia > Diprotodontia > Phalangeridae > Trichosurus > Trichosurus vulpecula. The sequence goes on from NW_023494437.1 coordinate 14,599, forward strand.
ATACAGGACAAACTGTAAATAATCAACAAAGCAAAGGGGATTGGAGAAAGGCTTTCTGTGGAAGGTGGGATGTTAGTTGGGACTTGGAGGAAGCCAGGAGCCAGAGAAGAGGAGGGAGAATATTCCATGCATGAAGGACAGCCAAAGAAAATTCCCGGAGTCAGGAGAGTGGTGTGGATATACATTATATCTAGCAGGGAAATAGATGGGAATGGGAAGAAGGGAGAAGGTGGTTTAAAAAGGAGGGCAGAGCAGATAAAGGAATAGTCATAAAATACAATTTTCAATGTTGAAGGGAGAATAAGGGGGGGAATTAAAAGAAATTTAAAAAAAGAATAAAAACTTGCAATTGGGGAGGGGCAAGGGGAATAGAAGAGGGGCAACAGAGCAGAAATTGACCAATGAATTAACTTATAGATCACCATTGTAAGGCAAAGCTCCTGTCTTTTAGGACCACTTCCTGTCTGTAAAGGGGGTGATGTCAAAGAAAAGAAAAAGTTTAAGAGAACAGGATGGAAGGATATACACAATTAACAATCCTAACTGTGGACATGGATAGGATGAACTCAGACAGAAAATAGAAGAGGATAGCAGAATAGAATAAGAAACTAAATCCAGTAGTATATTGTTTACAAGAAATACACTTGAAGCATAGATTCACATACGATTAAAATGGAGGGTCCAGAGTAGCATCTATTATGCTCTAGTTGAACTCAAAAAACAGAGGTAGGAACCATGATTTCAAGCTACATTAAGTATACACAATAAAAAAGAGACAAGCAGGGAGACTATATTATGCTTAAACACAGCATAGATAACGTATCGACATCACTACTTAATATATATGTGCTGAACTTCATAGCACTTAACTACTTGAAGGACAAATTAATTGAACTGCAGGGAGAAATAGATAGTGAAACCATAATATCTGGGGACTTCAATGAACTCCTTTCATACCTGGACAAATTCGACAAAGAAGATAAACTAGAAAGAAGTTGGGGATCTGAAAAGAACTTTAGAAACATTAAAGATGGTAGATCACAGGCAATTACTGAATGGGAACAGAAATGGGTTTACATATTTTTCAGCCATATTTGGCATCTTTACAAAACCTGACAACGTATTGGGGCATAGAAACCTCACCAAAAATGCAGAAAAACAGAAATATTAAACATGTCATTTAGTGATCATAATGCAATAAAATTATATTCAATAAAGATAATTTCATGAAAGAATTAAATTAATTGGAGAATAAAGAATTACTCCTGAAGAACTGATGAGTTAAAGGACAAACCATAGCAACAACAGAAAATTTTATCGAATAAAATGACAAGATTGAGACAACAGACCAAAACTTATGAGATGTAGCTAAAGCAGTCTTTGGGGAAAAAATTATGTCTCTAAATGTTTTGATCAACAAAAGAGACCAAAATCAAATAAATTAATTGGAAACTAAAGACAAACCCTAGAAAAGCATCTAATCAACTCTCAACCAAATGCCAAAGTAAAAATTTTGAAAATCAAAGAAGAGATCAAAAATAGTGAAAGAAAGCAAAAGAACATTAAGGTGATAAATAAATAAAACTGGAATTTTTTTAATAAAAAATATTAATGAAATAGATACAGCTTATCTGATGTTAAAAAGAGAGGAAAGCCAGACCATTCATATCAAAAGTGAAAAAAGGGAATTCACAACAATTGAAAAAGAATTTAAAAAAAAAAAAAACAAAAACGTACCTGAAACCATTTTTATGCGATTATATACCAGCAAAATTGATGGCTTAAACAAATTCATACTTAGAAAACCAAATAAGCAGATTAACAGTAACAGAAATAGATTATTTAAATAACCCAGTATCAGAAAAATAAATTGAACAAACCATAAAAGAATTTTCGAAGGAAAGCAAACTCTAAGATCAGGTGAATTTGCAGATAAATTCTATCAAACTTTCAAAACACAATGAATTCCAATAATATAAAATTGTTTGCAAAAATAGGAAAATAATGGGCCTTTTACTCTTCCAGTGTTGCAGATATGATTTGGATACCTAGAACATAAGGAGACCCACAAAAGAAATAAAGCTATAAATCTATATTTCTAATGAATGTTGACAGGAAAGTTTTAAATGTCAGCAAATAGGCTATAACAACATAATAAAAGGATTATGTACTATGATCGGATTGGATTGATGCCAGGAAAGTTGTGATAAGACACTCTATCAATTATTTCAACCATAAGCCTTAGATTAACTGGGAAAAGTTCTTATAACTAGAGTGATGTTGCCCAGAAATCATGTTTGGATAGGCCAAGGAAACTTAGTCATATACCAGGGGTTATCTATAAATGACCAAGTTAGTTTAGAACTGGATTCACTCAAAAGATTGGAGCGAGCATGGCATTGTAGTGAATTGCAGGACGTGGAACCTACTTAGGGTGTGGGTGAGGAATCAGGAGAGGCCTCAGCTTTGACTTTGACCTTAGCCTCCTCATCCCACACTTTGGCCAGATGAGTACCTTGGAGATTCAAAAGATCTGGAAGATGATGTTGCATTTCCCAACTCCCCACGAGTGTCCTACTGGTATTCCTTGGTCAGTTGACAGCATTGCCTCCATTGGGAACCAAGGACAGACTGGACATAGATTCGTGGCACCACAAGGATCCTACTATGCTATGCTTAAGGGAGATTTTTTTTGAGTACCCAATAAATGAGAGGAATGGATTTTTTATCAGTTAAGAACTGTGAGTTCCCCTTTGCCAAATGTGCTCAGCTTGAGTGAATTTTCCCTTGATTCTGTATGCACTTGCGGGAGAATGTATCACAGAGTGAGAGAGCAAGTTTTGATACTAACTATTCTAATGGTATTATTTTAGTAAAAATCATTTTCTTAAGGCAACTTAAGATTGGCTGGCTAAAATTATTCTTAACTGATAATATTTGTGGGAATCACACTGGTGACAGCTCAAGACAATGGCATTAGAGAATCATCCCTGACTCCTCAGGGGGTGCCCTTAAAATCCTAAGGGGGTGATGTAGACTTGCTTTGGGATATTAAACTCATCTAGAGGAAATGGGGTACCCAAGGTGTTACAATAAGTAACTGTGTGATCTTGGATAAGTCACTCCCCCACAACCTGCATCTGCACCCCAACTTCTTCCCCTGCGAATGAAGGGATCATTCTAGGTAACCAGTATGGTCCTTTCCAGTTCTAAATCATAAAGTCTCTTCCAGCTCTATAGCTCTTTCTTTAGATCTACTTTACCATACTAAGCAACTACTCAAGGGTCTTGCTTTTTCTGCCCACCTTTTGATAATTCCCACATAGCCCATGGGCCAAAGTGAGCCTTTAATGCCTTGCTTATTGGATGATGGGACATGAAGTACTGATCTAGGCATCTGTAGTTATGACATTTGTCATATGACATTCAACATAAGCTTTTATTTTTATTAATTTTTTTGGAAGGGAGAAGGCAGGGCACTTGGGTTTAAGTGACTTGCCCAAGGTCACATAGCTAGCAAGTGTGTCAAGTATCTGAGGCTGGATTTGAATTCATGTCCTCCTGACTCCAGGGCCAGTGCTCTACTCACTGTGCCACCTAGCTGTCTCCAAGACAAGATTTTAGAGCTGAAAGGGCTTTGGGGGGTTCTAATCCTACCCCTCATTTTATGGATAATAAACTGAGGACTAAAGAGGTAAGTACTTTATACATGTTTATTGATTGATTTCTTCCTTTTCCAGTGATGTATACATTGATGTATGCTATGATGTATGCATTCATTAAAGAGGCATTTATTAAGCTCCTATTGTATGCCAGTCACTATACTAGATACTTGGGATACTCATGATGCATACATTCATTAAAGAGGCATTTATTAAGCTCCTGCTGTATACCAGCCACTATACTAGATAATTAGGATACAAAGACAAAAGCACAACCAGTTTTGGTAGAAAAGTATACCCCAGACATGACCGCAATATGTATAGGGCTAAGGAGGAGAGTTGGCATTGAACATGGGGGGATCGGACCAGATGATCTGCAAGGTCTCTTTCAGCTATAAATCTAGGATCCTATGAGACTTTTTAAAATGAGGATGTTGGATTACAAGATTTCTAACATCCCTTCCAGCTCTAAATCCTATGATCCTTTCCAGCTCTAATGTTTGACAGGTCTATGTTCTTTTTATTTACATATATTTATATTTCTTTTTTAGGCAATTGGGGTTAAGTGACTTGCCCAAGGTCACACAGCTAGTAAGTGTCAAGTGTCTGAGGTTGGATTTGAACTCAGGTTTTCTTGACTCCAGGGCTGGTCCTCTATTCACTGCACCACCTAACTGCCCTGAAAGGTCTATATTCTAAGGTATCATCTAGCTTTACTTTTGTCTATGAGTCTATAGTGGACAGGAAGGGCTAGATCTCAAAGACATTTCTGAGGCAAAATTGAAATGAGCCAGAAGAATCTGTCACATTCTCCCTAGTCCTCTGAAAAAGAATATGTACGAATGGCCAGACTATAAACCAAATAGACACACCAATTGTGATCTCAGGTGAGAAAGAGGTGCTTCTGCCCCCTTGAGCTCCTGGCCAGAGGCAACTTAGTGCCCGATGCAGATTTCTTAGCAGAACCAGGAAGGAGTCATGTTTACAAGTTGGAAAAGCAACTATTTTCTGAAAATAACTCCTTGCCGGTAATGGAGCCTGGAGCACCAAGTAGCACAATTGGAGCCAGCCTCCCATCTTGTAATTGTATTTTTGATGAAATTGCAATAAAGGAAGGTGAATCAAGTGGTATTGAATACAACCACCACTGGTTTAGAGCAAAGATTTTATACAGCACTCCATGTGGAGAGTGGCTCTGAGAAAGGATGCTTGCATTTATTAAAAATCTACTTTGAGATCAGAGGGGATAGTAAATGAAAGAAAATTAGGGTATAAAGGAGAGAACCATGGTTACCTGATTCAGGAGAGTGTGGACCCGGGGGAAGAGGAGAGGCTTCTGGACACCCCCAAAATGTACTCATCGCGTAATAAAATGTTAGACATGAAAGGGTCTTTGGAGATCCTCATCCTGTCCATATTCTACCCTTTTACTGCCAAAGAACATGTACCTCATGTAATTGGAACCCAGGTCTTCAAAGTCCAAGTCCAGTGAGTTTTCCGCTGAATCATCCTATCTTCACATGCCCGCAGATCAGTTCTCTCTCTTTCCCTTGTGTAAGGTTCTATAGGCAGTAAATAACCGAGCTGAGACTTGAGTCCATACCTTTTGATCCCAAATTCTGTTATTCTTTTTTTTTTGGAGAGAGAAGGCAGGGCAATTGTGGTTAAGTGACTTGCCCAAGGTCACACAGCTAGTAAGTATGTCAAGTGTCTGAGGCTGGATTTGAACTCGAGTCATCCTGACTCCAGGACCGGTTCTTTACTCACTGTGCCACCTAGTTGCCCCAAAATTCTGTTATTCTTGTCACTATACAATGCTACTTTTCCTGTTTCTTTTTGGGCAGACCTCTCATTTACTTAATATAGTGAAATCACAGTTCTGCCACACTGCTATAACCTCGGACAAGCAATTGAATGTCTCTGAGCTTGAGTCTCCTCATCTTTAAAGTGAGGGGGTTTGAGGTTCCTTTGAGGGGTGGATCAGTAGTTTCCACCCCAGTGAGAAAACTCCCTTTACCAATGAAGATCAGCATTTGCTCTGTGATTTAGAGGCTTAAAGAGTTTCCTGGGGACAATGAGAGATTAAGTGACTTGCCCAGGGTGGCACAGACAGTATATGTCAGAGACAGAACTTGGACCTAGGTCTTACTGACCTTGTGGCTAACTTTCTACTTTACGACATGGTTTCTCTGGGTTTTGTGGGGAGGGGGAGCAGATCTATGACTTCTCCCTTTACCAGTGGAGAACAGCACCTATTCTTGCAACTTGACATCCTAGAGTTACTTGGGGCAGTGAGAGGCTAAGTTACTCACTTCCTCAAGATCCCACAGTCAGTAAGTACCTGAGGCAGGCCTTGAACCCAGGTCTCTTGATTCTGAGGCTGCCTCTCTCCACTGTATTATACTGCTCCTGTTAAGTTAGGAGTCAAGTGCAAAGGTACAGGCCCTCCAACTTCACAGTGTGGGCAAAACTCTCCACAGGACCTTGGACAGCTCTCCTTCTTTGGGAGTCTTTAAATTCTATTAACGGCAGGCATTTCTTTCAGGCATATGAAGGGTTTCTCACTCAGTTCCTCATTTGAACTTCCCAAGAAGCCTGTGAAGGAGTTTTGCATGTATGAGAGGCAGCAGGAGCATAGTGGAATGACCATTTGGGTTTGCAGTTAGGGAACCTTGGCTCCAAGTCCCTTCACATCCCCAGGCCTGTTTCTTCAAGTGTAAAATGAGAAGGTTAGACTATATGACCTCTCAAGTCTTTTTAGGCTTTCAATGTATGTCCATTTCACAGAGGAGAAAGCTGAGGCTCAGAGAGGGAAATTGATTTGCCCAAAGCAATAAAGCAATGACAGAGCTTCCATTGGAACCCAGGTACACAAACTCCAAGTCCAGTGAGCGTTCCACTGAATCATCCTATCTCCACATACCTGTAGATCAGCTCTCTCCCTTTCCCTAGGCTCTAAGTATGAAACTGCTTTGAGACAAGAGGCTACCAAGGGTGGGGAACCTGAAGCCTCAAGACCACATGTGGCCCTCTAGGTCCTCAAGTGCTGCCCCATGATTGAGTCCAAGTTTTACAGAACAAATCTTTTTATGAAGGGGATTTGTTCTGTGAAGTTCGAATTCAGTCAAAGGACCCCACTTGAGGACCTAGAGGGGAGTTTTTCTGTGAAGTTTGGATTCAGTCAAAGTCCCCACTTGAGGACCTAGAGGGGATTTGCTCTGTGAAGTTTGGATTCAGTCAAAGGGCCCCACTTGAAGACCTAGGGGCCATGTGGCCTCAAGGCCGCAGGTTTTCCACCCCTGACTAAATGATCCTTCTCACATCTACTGAAAGGGATAAAGGACAATATAGTACAATTTACCCTAATAGAGAGGTAATCAAGCTTCTGAAAAATTAACAGATATAATTTCCCCAGTTTGTCCTGGAAGAAGACATGAGAAAATGTACCTCTGTCTTCTTTGCTGAGGTCGGAGGGTTTAAGTGTGGGACACTGCATGTGCAGCCAGACTCCGTTGGTGTATGTTGGCTCTGCTGAACTACTTTTCTTTTTCTCTTTCTTTTCAAAAATTCTTCATTAGAAGAGATGGGAGGGATGAGCAGGAGAGGGGTCTTTTCATAAATGAAGTTGATGTCAAAACAAAAGATATCAATATTAATTTAAAACAAAAGCAGTCCTTGCTCAGGTGGGAGAAACATTAAAGCATTATGTTCTGAACCCCCAGGTGATTAACAACCACAAATTACCAAAGACACTTGTGACTCCATAATTAAAAAAGGAGAGGAAAAGGAGATGCGAAGGCCAACACACAGACTGAAATTACACAGAGAAGTAATCTCTGGTGAGAAGCTTCATCTTCTAAGAAGTGGCCTGTGTCCCTAAATGCTTCTTACAGGCTGCTTAGATTGTCCATGTTGTCATGGTACATAAAGCTTCAGCCTGCCCCTCTGCTCTTCTCTCTCCCTATTCCCCTTTCTCCTTCAGCACAGTATGGGGGAAGAGCACTGGTTCTGGGCTCAAATCCCAATTCTGCTACTGACTACCTGTGTGCCATTGGAAAAGTCATTTCCAATGAGCCTCAGTTTCCACTTCTGCAAAAAGAGGAGGTTACAGTAGATGGCCCTTGAGGTCCCTTCATCTCTAGATCTAGGATTCTGTGTGTGACTTTGGGGCAAATTACCTCTCCTCTCTGAGCCTCCATTGGCTGCTCCTCAAGCTAAGGGGTTTGGTGTCCTAAGGGGTTCTTTATTCTCACAAAAACTTGTCAGGTAAGTGTTGTATTCCACATTTAACAGTTGAGGAAGCTGACGCAGATTAAATGACTTGTCCAAGGTCATAAGCTAGTCTTCAGCTATGTGATATGATGATTCTGTGTTCTTCATTGTATGGGGGGGTAGCATAATCACTACTTAGCTTTCCTCCCAGGGATGTTGGGAGGAAGCTCCATTGAAATTGGACTTCATTGTGAGCTGGAAGGGAGCCTGGCTGCTTTGAATGCTCTGCCAGTGAACTCACTCACTGACAGGTCCTACCAGCTTCAGGGCCCGACTGATCACCCAAGGTCCCAGCTAGCTAAGGTTGGAGCAGCTCAAGGCCAAAAGATTGCCTGCAAAGTGATGAGGGTTTCTGGCATTAGTGTCTCATGAAGACTAAAGCGTAGAGGGGAGCAGCAAATGCAGACAGAGGGAGCATCCATGCTGTGAAGGTCGGGGATCTTTGGGACAATCCCTTTAATGCTGTTCAGCAATGCCTTATGTGCTTGCAGCTGGTGACTCAAGGATGGGAAAAGAAACTCTTCCTGCCATGAGGTAGCCTATACTTTAATAGATGCCTAAAGTGGGGTGGCCCTTCAGACATGTGAAGATAACTAACACCAACTGGAGGCAGCTAGATGGCACTGCAGGGGATAGAGCGCTGGGCTTGGAAATTAGGAAGACTCATGATCATGAGTTCAAATTCAGCCTCAGATGCAAAAAACACCAACTCACCTCCCATTCCAGCAGTGCTCAATCGCTACAAAGTCC
>NW_023494438.1:0-23135 GCF_011100635.1 Trichosurus vulpecula
AATGCAGTTGACACAGAAAGACACGCACAGAGTTAAAATAAAGGACTGGGGTCGAATATGTTATGCCTCAGCTGAAGTAAAAAAAAATGCAGACATAAAAAGTGTGATTTCAGAGCCATTAAAAATAGATCTCATTAAAAGAGATAAGTATATATTTTGATTTGCCATCTTAGTGAGAGCTTCATTTACTAAAGCGTTTATGTAAATTTCTATGTTTGTAGGCCAGCCACATATATCACACTGGGGGCCGTGCCTGCAGGCTGCATTTTGGACAGCCCTGACCTAGGATATAATTCTATGATATTCCAGGGCAACAGAATCATCAATATGCATATCACTTTGTGATACCTGAGTAGCCAGCTATTGCTAGAAAAACCCTGCCCCCAGCCACTAACTGCAAACCCCAGTCCTGCCGTTTGGCAGGTAATTGAGAGTGTCTTGGGCCCCTAAGACATTTCCAAGGAATGTAAGCTAATTACCAGGAAAGCCTAACGATCTTCCTTTAACTAACTGAGTGGGCCAGCTGGAGCATCCCTCAGTCTGCCTATGGCCTTGAAGGATGAAAGCCTCAGCCCCAGATATTCTTTTGAATTATGTGACTGTTCCTAGCTCTTATCTCATGAGTCATGTTGTGGGATGTATGGCAAACTGGACACAGAGATCCTGGGTTGTAATTCCAATTGACACTTTGTCAGCTATCTGATATGTTGTATTTACAATCTATTCAGGAGGTTCCTCTAACGTATCATGGTCATAAAAAGTGAAATAACACAGGCTTGCTGAGTCTGCAAAGTAACATATGTAAACTTTAAGAGATAATTAAGCACTGAATCCTGTATTGTCTATATAAACCACCCTCTCGGTTTAAACGTGGTCATTTGCTTTGGGAATTTTCCCCGGATGACCGCCAGCTAATAAACTTCTCCATTCAAAACTTATACTCTGTGGCGTGTCTCACTCGCTTCTGGTATAACAACTTATCACTATTTAGCAAAATATGGAATGCTAATGAATAGTTCTAATCGATAGAATTACAGAAAACAGAATTTATTGTATAATGCCTAATACAATAAAAGACAATACATGCAATTGTCATAATTAAGTCAATGTGTAATTTGAGTGTTGTCAAAGACTTTTTGGACATTTGGCCCTTTTAAAGAGGTTTTGAGAAAAAGTAATTTAGAGAGCTGAAATGAGGGAAAGCTGAAAAAAAATATCGCAGAGCAAGGACAAAAGGAGGAAAAGTAAGTTTTTACAGATTTCCTCTCTATAAAATAATAAGCTATCTAAAGGGTCTCCATACAGAACAGATCTCAAACTCACATCCCTTCAAGTCTACCACTTAAATTTGGAAAGAACCGGTCTCTTTGATGAGGGATTAAGCTAGAACTCTTGGGAATGTACAAATTGGTTAGAGATGCCTTTACAGAGAGGCGGTCATGCTTAACCAGCACAAGCAATTTCTCAGAGGCAGGGAACAATGCAGCAATGGACATGATTTGCTTGGACTTCAAGCAGGCTATAAAGTGAATTAGTCTGGTATTGCCAGGGAAATCCTTAATTAGATATCAGATTGCCTTGCTAACCAGGTGAAACAATAAATGGTTACAGAACAAGCCAATAAGAAATGATGGGTTTAGGGACTTCCCAGGAGCCTGGGTGGAGGGAAAAGAAAAGTGTGTGGACCTACAGAGAAGATGAATATTAACGAGCCTGTCAATACCAGAATGATCAAAGTAGTCATATGAGAGGGAAGGAATGTCATCATAGGAAAGAATTAGAGATTCTATGCCAGAGGGAAAAATATCTATAAACCATTTAACTCAAAACTAGAAAGGCTTAGCCCAAACCATGGAAAGATCATAGGCTTTTCAGAAGACATTTATTTCTTCATGGGACACGCTGTCTGTTTCAAGCCAGCGTGTGTCTGTGCTCTGGTGGTACCTAAAGAACTTTTGGGCAAACCCTTTGAAGAAAAAAATAATACTGCAATTGTCTGTGTAGGTGGGTGAGTCTGGGAAACTGGTAGCCACCTTTTTTGTGAGGGGGAAATCTTCTCTTTTAGCTACGATCGATCACCAAATCATGTGTTGGTTTATGATTTTCTACTCTGTGGAAGCCACGTAACCTGACATCTTAAAAAGAGATCAATTTTCTTGGAACACACAACGATTATTAGAATAAGTCAAGACGGGGACAGGAAAACGTGAAGGGCCTATGCAGCTGTGACCACACAGCTCGTTGTCAGTCTGCCAACAACTGGCCTACCAAAAAAAAAAGGCCCAGAACGCTTCATTTTCCAAGACAGTACCTTCTAGTTACATCCAGTTATTTGTTCCTTTATCCCTCTGTGTTAGAATTCTTTGTGCAAACCAACCTTCCCAAGGCCAGAGCCCAAGATCTGAGCTGCCTATGAGCCACACTCACAGGACAATTTCTAAGGCAAGGGTGTTATGGCTACACCTGTCAGTCATGATGAATGATGAAGTCTGTGTCAAAGTTTCCATTAGGCCTATGGTCTCCCATTGTCACCCCAAGAGGCTTATAAGTTAAAAATGAAAATTTGCTCCAAGTGGGGGCTTGGAAGGAAGGCTTTCTCCTTAGCCCAGTTGCAACTCTACTTCTAAAACAAAATTTGACAAAATGGGTTTGGTGCATATTACGAAATGAAAATATCACTCTGCAAAAACTTCACTTTTTAAAGAGGACAATTTCTTTTTTTCTGTTCAGACCATAGAGAGGAGAGGTTGGGGATAAATTAATAAACAGTTAAAGCTTAATAGGATCTGAGCCACACATCTTTTTTTTCCAAGGGGCAAGATTTTGAGCCTTTTTGTTAACTCAGCTCAAATGACAGCTGTTACCACCTTCCTTCCAAGATGTTTTAGGTGTAAGAATCATGGGCTTGGAGAAGGTTTTGAGGTGATCCTTTCTCTGCTTTCCAAAAGAACCAAACCTCAATTCTACAAGGAACATGAAATTATCCTGCTTTTAAAGACCTCCACTTAAGAGATTCCACAGCCTAAATGCTCTGGTCTACTTAGCTATTCTTTTTGGTCCAGACCTGTGATTTCAGCAGTGTAGAGGGAATTCCTTGTGTGGAAGTGTCCCCCATCAGTTCAGATCAGCAACTGGTCTGTAACTTAGAGTCTTAAGAGAGTTACCCAGGGTATTGAGATGTGACTTATCATTCATGGTCCCACAGCTAGTATATGTCTGAGGTAGTATTTGAACCCAGGTCATCCTCTACCCTGACCCAAGGTCAGCCCTATACCCTTCTACTACACTGCCTCTCATAGTGATCTTTATGTTGCAGCATAACAGCTTATTTTCTCTTCTCCTGTCCTGTTCTGTGCAGAAGCAAACAGTTAATTCTTGACAGTTTTCAAGTCTTTTATCAAACAAGTACAAGTTTGGCATATGGTAGTGTGGTACTATTGCTAAGAAGACCTTGCCCCCAGGCCCTGATAAAAACCCCAGTTTGCATAACAAAAATGGACTTAGATCTTGCCATTTGGCTTTCAGCAAATGTCCCTGGGCCCCAGTGACTGCTCTAAAGAATGTCAACTAATCAACCAGAAGGAAAGCCTGACCCTAACAGTCTATTTGTTCCCTGAGTAGGCTCCGAGATGTCTCTATTTTATGTCAACAAACCCAGATGGAGCATCCCTTGGTCTGTCTATGGCCATTAAGGGTGAAAACCTTAGCCCCAGACATTATCATTGACTTTTCTTATCCTGATATTTTATGAGCATATACCATGTTGTGGAATGTTAATGGCAAATTGGACACAGAGATCCTGGGTTGTAATTTCAGTTGACACTTTGTCAGCTATCTGATTTGTTGTATTTACAATCTATTCCTTTAAGGAAGTTCCTCTTCTTGTATCATGGTCACAAAAGTGAAATGACACAGGCTTGCCGGATCTGCTGAAATAACATATGTAAGTTTCAAGAGATAATTAACCACTGCACCTTGATTTTTCTGTCTCAATATGTCTCCTTCACCCCTACTCTGGACTGTTCTGATTTGGGCTGCTCATGCCCCGGGATGGACGCCGGCTAATAAATTCTCCATTTAAAACTTATACTCTGTGGCATGTCTTGCTCGCTATTGGTACAACAGCAGAAAGAGCACTAGACCAGTTAGCGCATCAGTCAGACCAGTATTTAAGTCATTGTATCACTTATTAGTTATGTGACCTTGGGCAAGTCATTGAACTTTTCCATGCTTTAGATTCCTTATCTATAAAATGGGATGAATAAAACTTGTATTACCTGTCTTAATAGGCTTCTTACGGGGATCGAATGAGTAAATGTATGTGAAAATTCTTCCCAACTACAAAGAATTATACCAAATACAAGATATGATTATTTAGTAGGCAGCCCCTCGACTTTCTCTTTCCTAGGGCAAGTGATTCCAGTTCAAGCCTTTCTCCAGAATACCATTTAACAGTCCTTTAATCATTCTATAATTCTGCTAAATTGTCCCTAGGTTCCCTGCCCCTCTCCCTCCATTTGAACAGGCAACATCAGATAATTAGTCCTGGTATTTAAGTCTGAAAACATTAGCATCTAGAGACCTTAAGATCATCCAGTCCAAACCCACAAAGCAGGAAAGAGAAGCCTTGCCTTGTATCATACAGCTAGTAACAGGCAGTACCAGGTCCTGAATCCAGGTCCTGTGATTCAATGCCTTGTTTTCTTAACACTGCCTCATGCTGCCACAGTATTTATAGATACTTAGGATCTATAAAGGATTGTGAACTGTAGTGACTTTCATTTGGGCGCTTTTCAGATTTTTTCTTAATTTTTAAGAGTGTACGAAAAAAATTCTACTTAAAAAGTAAGCAAAATAAAGGTACATATGTGAGTGAAAGATTTCTACCTTCTTTTTTAGGTTGGGAATTGGACTAGATAATCTCTATGGTCTTTTCCAGCTCTTTAAAAATTTTTTTCATGATTTTATTATTTTGTAAATAGAAACAAATTCTTAAAACTGAAAGTAGCCAAGGAAATAAAAAGATCTTTTACTGGCATACATTAACTAGTTCAAAGTTGTTTGCTTCAAGTTAAATTTCAGAAGATCTCTTACACTTTTTAGTTACACACATGTATACATATACACGCACACACACATACATATACATACAACCTCTGTCATCATCCAGTTCCTAAGTTTTACAGTTTTGGAGAAAATAAAGGGAGACAGCTATTAGAGGCTGTCTCCCTCTCTATGACTAGCTTGTTCTCCATTGCTTTTTGTCCTCCTCCATGCTGTCCAGAGTCTCATAAATAATTAACTCTCAGTAAGCAAGGACCTGTGGAAAGAACCTTGGGTTGGTGGGTATTTATAGCATTGGACAAGCCACTTAATCTCTCTGGGCCTCAGTTTCCTCATCTGTAAAATGAGATTGTTCCAGAGGACTCCTACAGCTCTAACTTTATGATCCAAAGAAAAATAATAGATGTTAAGGTGCTATTAAGCTAATGGGTAGTTCTTGTCTATCTAGAGGGTTTAGTTGAAGTATAGATGTCATGTAAATGTGCCATTTTATTGAGCCTTTGGGTAGTACTCTTATAATGAATACAGGTCATAGGATCATGACCTGGAAGGAACTTTGGAGTTCAGCTCCCTCATTTTACAAAGGAAGATACTAAGGCCCAAAGAGGTAAATAAAGTGATTTGCTAGGGTCACATGGGTCATAGAATCAGAATTCCAACCCAGTTCTTCTGAGTCCAGATGAAGGTCTTTTTCTATTCTGTTATCCTGCCTCTTTGGTCAAATTTATGAGTCCATGGAATAAGGAGAATAATATGGTTCTACCCATGATTCAAGGATGAGCTCTTGAGGCCTTTTTAGACTCTGGGCTCAAAGGTTTTTCATGCATTCTCTGAGCATCTTGTGCCTATCCTGGGGCTTTTTTAAGTGGGGAATTTGGTTCGATGCTACTGATACAGTCATTTCTTCAAGTGAACTATGGTTTTACATGATGCAGATTGATGGAGCTCAAATCCTCTTAAAAAGCAAAACAAAACAGGTTTCTTAATCAATCAACAAACGTTTATTTAACTGCCTGCTGTGAATGAGGTATTGTACTGGGTACAATACAGGTACAAAGAATGAAACAACTCAACCAGCTTCTACTGTAAGAGTTTCATTTCTTAAGGGTATCATAGATCAGAAAGGTGGAGTTAACTCTGCTTGTCTTTTCTCGGGCTATAACATTCTGTATCTTGAGTGAGTGGTGTCCATGAGGATATAAACTCATTTTCTGTCTTAGAGAAAAAAAAGGGAAAGGAAAAACTCAATCCGTACTCCTGCCCCTTTCTATTTACAAATGACTATCCATCCCTTACCGATAATGTGGGGTGAGTGTACATTGATGCAGATTTTCTCTGTTCTTAATAACCT
Organism: Trichosurus vulpecula; assembly: GCF_011100635.1. Lineage (NCBI taxonomy): Eukaryota > Metazoa > Chordata > Mammalia > Diprotodontia > Phalangeridae > Trichosurus > Trichosurus vulpecula. Next base: position 6,416 of record NW_023494438.1, read on the forward strand.
TTCATGGAAATGACAAAGAAAAGGTAAAGGATAAGTAAATCTTTCATAAGGTGAATGGGGTAAAAACATTTTGGAAAAGCATGTAATGGGTGGGAGTGGTTTAGCATTAGGGCAACGAGCTGAGCTGCCTCATCCTTAAGTATAGCTGCTGTTCTATTTCTTCCAGAACAGGCCAAGGAGGAGGAGGGCAAGGCTCTCTGTGTATATTGTAGCAACAAGGCAGAGAAGCCAGTTACAGCTGTTACTGGTGGGCTGTTGTGCACATTTGAACTTTATTTTTGAGTACTGTTATGTAGCCCTGGCTTCCCTGAGCATGTTTCTAAAATGGAGCTGGCTCCTAAGGCCTTTGAGCATAGCCAGTTTGTCTGACATGGAAACTTCTGTGTGCACTACCATGAATGAGGGTAACCTTCTTTTATTAGCTCCCTATGTCTTTAAAACTGTAAAGGCCTATTAAGTTCATGGCGGCATCTGTGCTGTTGAGCTGAAAGATGGCAGAAAGATTCCCACTTTTAAAGATAGGCTGCCAGTCAAAGGAGGCTACCCCCACCCATGTAGTAGTGGATATAGCAGGTTCCATGCCAGACAAAATGGACATGTTCAGAGAAGCCCAAGCTCCAATTCTATAAACTCTATGAACAGCTTCATTTCCTATTCTTCTTCAGCTATTTCTTGGAGCTCAAAGACTGTGGAGAATCCAGTTTTCAAGCATTCCTGCTTCAGAGGAAGCTTGGTGAAAATGTCTCCCTCTCTCTTGCAGGCACCCAGTGGTAGATTCTTATCCTCCTCAGAGCGAGGCCGAGCTGGAGCTCAAGGAAGGAGACATTGTGTTTGTCCACAAGAAGTGAGAGGATGACTGGTTTAAGGGCACCCTGCAGCATAATGGGAAGACCGGCCTTTTTCCGGCAAGCTTTGTGGAAAACATCTGAGAAGACTGTATTTAGAAAGCTTCAAATTCCATGACCTAATGAAAGAGCACTATGATCTTAGTGGAAAAAATGAGCACAGTCACCCATTTTCAGATGATCAAGGATAGAACCGCGCTGATGGGTCTGCAGCATCCCACAACAGGCATGATTGCGGCATCAACCAGAGATGATGGTGGCTTCATCTGTGGCCTTCTCCCTTTGGATTCTGATGTGTGATGTGTGCCTTGTACTGTCTGATTTCTTCTACAAAACAAATCTTTTTTTTTAATCCATAACAAAAATGGACAATTGTTTGCAAGGCTATAACTAATTTATTTGATTTTTAAAGTTGAATTCTTCTTGTTATAGACAAATTCTTGGGATTATGATTTTAACAGATTATTAATTTATGAAATGATAGCTAAGGAGAAGCTGGATTCTTTTGGACAGAGAATGTATTTCCCTTCTTGGGTTGCTTCCTTCTTTTAAACTGTGTGTGGTAGATTGCAACTTGTCTTTTTGAAAAGGGGTCAATGTTGTCAAGTTGTGATGATGATAGTGTGTTATTGAATTGATTAAGTCTGAACAGGTAAAATACTGTATTTTGTGCCCTAAGATGGAAATAGTGGTTATCTCCTTTGCTTCTCCCCTTTCTTAAATGACAGTCACATCCCAAACCATGTAATATTCCTGGAGGACTGAAGACTTACAACCAAATCCACACCAACAAGGCTGTAGAGAAGAAGGGAGAGAACCCAAGAGAGGAGCAGAAAGAGATTCCTGCTCAATGTCATTTGCTCCAGAAATTCTGCCATGCGAGTTTTCAGTCTAATTCTGTGGGTGGGGTATGTTCACAGAATAGTTGTCATAATCAGGGAAGTACGAAGGAGGCTTAAGCATAACACTGAAACAAAAAATGTTATCAGAAGCACATTTGTAGAATCACAGAATGTTAGAACAGACTGGGGCCTTAGCACTCATCTCATCAAACCCTTTCCCCCTCCCACTTAACAGATAAGGAAACTGAGGAAGAGGAGTGACTCTTTTTACGGTCCTGAGTGGAACAAGTGAAGACCTCTCATAAAAAGGACAAATTGAATAAATAGGAATAAGTAAGATAGTAAGGCCTCTCATGAAATCTAAACTTCAGCTTTTTACTTAAGTTTTTCTGTAAGACAAGTTAGTGACCATGGGAAGACAAGCTAGTAACCGTAGGAACTCCCAAGAACAAAAATAGGTTACCTAAGGGTGAGAGGCCTGAAAGAAAGAAGGGTAGAGGTGAATAAGTCAGCAACCATAAAATCCTCTGAGAATAAGGATCGGACACAGGATGCTCACCTCCTGTGTATTGACCCCAGGATAAGGGACCCTCGGCTCAGAAGAAGAATGGATGAAAAGCTGGAAAGCCAGGTGCAACGTAGACATGCAAGACCAGTTAGGTATAAGAATGATGGGAGACAAAAACATAAGGGTGCTGGGGGATATCCGTCACAGATGTAAGGGTGATGGGAGGCATACTTTGCAGAAGCAAGGGTGGTGGGAAAGGCTAGTGTGCCACAGATGTGAAGATGAGGTAACCAACAACTGGCTTCTGCCTGTCACAGATAACCAAACCATTTGTTCATCATCATTGTCATTAAGATAGATTTATCACTTCAGATTGATGGGAGAATGGGATAAGAATGGTGGGAAGGTTATGTCCATCATCTGCTTATCAAAAATAACCATACTATCTGTTCTTTGCCACTGTCACCGAGTAGATTTATTGCATCCAGATTGTACCCTCAAAGCTTATGTCTTGAAGCCCAGAGCAAGGAAGTAGGGAGGGAGAATTGTGGTTAGGGACCTTTATAAACACCCCAATTCTCTGTGTCCAGCGTGGTCTGACACTGAGAGGTGCCTGGAGTTGCCCTTTCCCGCGGGATCATAATAAATTTTCTTTTCTATCACCTTGAGATGCCTCTGTTTTGATTCATAAATTCCTATCATACACAGTCCCAAAGTCAGTTAGTGGCAATAGTAGTAGAACCATGGTGTCCTGACTCCCAGTCCAATGGGATAATGACAGAATGAATTAATTGAAAGATGTTTATTAAGTGCTTACTATGGGACAGACCTGGTGATGAGCCCTGGGAACACAAGTACAAAATTTGCCTACTTGGTTTTATAAGAATGGCAGCTCTGTCCCTTGGGTTGGAAATCAAGTAAAATTAAAACCATACTTGCAGAGAATGGCTATGAAAGGTAATTTGCCCTTTCCCCCCTAAGCGATCTGCATGACCATAAGATGTTAAAATATAGTTGAGCAGTAACAGTGGTGGTTCACTTGTGTTAAACTAAAAAAAAAATGTTTTTTAAAGGCCGTTAGGCACTGTGAAAAGTTGACTAAGTTTTTAACCATGGAAACTTTAATCCATTGCAATTCCCTCCCTCCCCGCACTGTCTTGCATGTATTACTGAATTCCCACAGTCATGTAAATGGTGCATGGTGTGTGTGTATTTCATTGTCATTTCCTGTAGTGGCTAGTTTGCACTCAGAGTGTCCCCCCACAGGGGCTGTAATATAAATAGTATTCTTCTATCCACCCCAAAGTCACTGCTGACCACACCTCTGAGTGGCTTTACTGCATTGTCCATTGAGCTGCGTCATTGTGAGAATGCACCTTTACCATCTGTCCAGCTGGTTGATGTGACACCTGGGCTCAGTGATACCGGTTTTATTCTGACAGACTCAGCCTCAGCAAATGCACCCACACCTTATGACCCTGGTAAGGATGTAGCTAGCCATCTCTCTCTCTCTTCTCTCTCTCTCTCTGATATCAGTGGTCTTCTCTGTTCCTCTCATTTTGTTGCTTTCCATAAAGCACAAAGGATTGGGATAGGCCCAAAAACATCAAGGGGGAAGGGAATCTCATGGTTGTGAAGGACATCATTGCCATGGTTTTCTAATGGAAAGAAGGAGAACCAAATTTAAGTGATTGTACTAAGTTATATTAAGTTAGAATTGTTTGAGAATTTCTAGATCTGAACCAGGGAAGCAGAATTCTCTTTTACTATCTAGGTATTGTATTTGTTTGAATTTAGCCCTGCATGGCTGGGACCTATGTTGTGCTGTTTTTCTCTCAATTATCAAATCATATGTATTCTGGGAGCTCCTATCAGATCTGACTACTTCTACAGCTGCCAACTTGTGGATGTGATGAGGGCACAGTCTCTGGGAACCCCTTGAACCCTTGAACTCTCCTTGAATCTTGCCACTTGACCTGAGGCTATAACCATTAAGCCCAAATGCGTACCTTGCCCAGTCCTCTATTGTCCAGCTGTTTCCCACCCTTAATCCTGTTTCCCATCCTTAATCCTGATCAAAATATCTATACCCTAGCTCTGCTACCCCAGCCCTTGATGGGTTGTCATTTCCATATAGCCTTCAGCTATTTCCCCCACTCGGGAGTCTGACCTCATCCTTAAGTCCCTCCCTAGACCCCTCCTCTGGTCACCCCAGACCACCCCTCAATCCCTCCCACAACCTTTGTGTATATAATCTCCATCTTGCCTCCATGAGGGTGGTCAGAACCAATCTAGCTCAGATGGGTCTGGCCCTTTTTCCTTACAGGCGTCGCAAGGGGTGGGATCTCTCCGGGCAGGCTTATTTGGCTAACTCTTAATAAACTTTATCCTTTCCCTTGGCTGAGAAGGCTTGAGTCGAATTCTTTCGGCAGGACCCGGCGTGTCGGTACTTTGGGGTGTCGAGCACCTCTCACCCCAAACCCTCATCAGATGGACTCCTTGATCCTTCTGTCACATCTGCCCCTGAACCCAAGTGGACATCTCAGCCCATAGGACACCTTGCCCTCCAGTTTCAAAGTGTAATACAAGGAAAATTAGGAACCCCTGAGTAACCCCTAGCTACTGACGAGCCCCCTAGGATCCGGTGACTCCTTCCTGGAATGTCAATAGATAGGACCATCCCACCTGGCAGATCCTGTCTAGCAGATATCCCTGAGACTCCTTGGCTCCTTCCTGGAATGTCAATAGATAGGACCATCCCACTGAGAGATAACTTGATAGACCCTTCCTGGGAGATATCCCTGGGACTCTGGGACTCCACCAAGGAATGTAAATGAGATTATCCCACTAGTACGATAACCTGACTGAATCTTTTGATCAGCCAGGACCTTTGTTCCTCTTCCCCCCTACTCTGTACCCCCATATCCTATATAAACCAAGCCATCACCCCAACACATTTGCCATTGATTTGTGGTGCCGTACCCCGATGGCCGCCGGCTAATAAATTCTCCACTTAAAACTTATACTCTGTGGTGTGTCTCGCTCGCTTCTGGTACAACATTTTGGAGGCCCCAGCGAGATGCGGCGGTATTTCGTGTTACCGCCCTGGAGACACACACAGAATTCCGGACCTCAGCAGGGAGTCTCTGCCCCCGATCCACCTTCTCTCACTTCAGAGGGCCGGCTCCTGGGGATTTCTTTTCCTAGGACTCTGATGTGGAGTGATGGTCTCGGAGAATGGACTCTTTGCTGACCTGTCCCTTTTCAGCCTACGGAGAATTCTGGTTTTGTAGACCTCTAGAGGTAAGGTTTTTCTGGTTTGGTTTCTGGTTTGGGGCTAGCCATTTGGGTCTCTGATACCATGCTAAACCCTGACAAGGCTGTGGTACAGAGCTAGGAAGCTGGGACGCCACCCTTCCTATTGGGGTGTGGGAAGATTGGGGTGTTTTCCTTGAAGAGGGAACCTGGTTTATTTTCTTTCCTCTGAGGGGACCTGCTTAGCCCCAGTTAACTCATGCCATTGGTTATATGTTTTGTGTTGGGTGTGGGAAGATTGGGGTGTTTTCCTTGAAGAGGGAACCTGGTTTATTTTCTTCCCTCTGAGGGGACCTGCTTAGCCTCAGTTAACCCATGCTACCGGGTCTGTTTGGGTATGGGAAGATTGGGGGTGTTTTCCTTGAAGAGGAAACCTGGTTTATCTTCTTTCCTCTGAGGGGACCTGTTTAGCCTCCAATTAGCCCATGCTGTTGGTCTCTGTTTTGTGTTGGAGGTGTGAGAGAGATTGGGGGTCGTATCTTTGAGGAGGAAATCTTTCCTCTGAGGGGACCTGCTTAGCCTTCAATTCGATCCACACCGTGAACTTTGTTGTGTTTTGAGTTCGTCTCTGTTCGCGTGTCTGTGTTAATTGTGAAATGTCTATGTTTTGTTGAAAAAAAAAGAAAAAAATCTGAAACATAGGCAGCCAGAGATATCAGGCTGCCACTAGGGAAACAGACTCCCTTCCTTGTGGCTCCCGTTTGGCCAGCGTGGAACTACGGGGAATGGGTTAAAATTTGGCAAATTCTGGGTTTTAAATTGTTAAAAAGTTTGGAAATTGGTTAGTTGAATTTGGGAAGAAAGAACTCCTGAAATTGTAAATCCATTCCAGGAGCTCACTCTTGCTGGAAACATCTCCTCCCAATGAATGCCTTCTGGCTAAAACCTCAGTTAAAGTCTTCAGCGGGACTCTCGCATTTGTCTTGGTCCCGGATTCCCTTAGATTCAAGTACAAAAGAGGTTTTTTGGGAGTGAGCAAGGGGGTGAAGTTTTACTTGAATTACAATCATTGAGATCTTTTCACTAGGGCTGCAGTAAAGGTTAGAGCAGTTAAATCAAACTCTTCTCCCCCCAGATCAGATTAGTAGAGAATGCAGGAGATAACTGTAGAGAAAAACTTAAATCACCCTTGCCCACCAGGCAATGATGAGAGGGATAGAAATTCACAGACTGACAGTCAGTCCTGTGCCCCTGAGTACCTTTGTAGCCCGTCCTTGTGGTAAAATTTAAAAAGTAAAATTTGTGAAAGAGAGAGATAGAAAACCTGTATAAGGAATTTAGGAGGGTTGTAGAATAGCAGCTTGAGATTACCTGTCTAGTCAGGAGTCCATGTGCTCCTCCTGGCTGCCATGTGCTGCTCCTGGCCTCACCCTTCCCCCACCCTCCACATTGAAAGGTTATCAGAGCTGAAACTAAAGGAAACTTGTAAAGAAATAGGGCTGGTTAGTTAGTGCTTGGAAGGGTAGGCGCCTTGCCCTCAAGGGGCTGCCAGGCCCCACCTAGGGAGGAGCCCTTTAGAAAACTAAAAGGGATTTTTTCCTGCTCTTATCTCCCTTGGGAGTCCAAAAAAAAAAATCCTTTTTAGGCATTTTTGTATAAGATGAAGCTTGGAAAAAGTGGGTGCAAAATTAAGTTTCTCTTTCTTTCATAAGTTCATTCATGGCCAGGCAAAAGTTCCTATACCTGGGCCAGAGGTAGTGGTGCTGAAGAATATACAGCTAAATAAAGTGTATTTGGGATGTTAATGTATTAATATATGTGATACATGTATTTATATATTAATACATTAATATATAATACCAAAAGTAATAAGACCAACAGTCCCTATATTGTATCTGGAAATGCAATAGATGTCATCTGAAAATTACTGTTTCTGTATTTCTAAACTTGCATTGTGTTCCCAAAAATTCTCTTAGATTGTGAAATTTGAGAAGACCATTGTGTGGTAAGAAATGATATTATAGCAATTTTAATCTGATTTAGATATATGTGAATTGGGTTTTTAAAGGGATGTCATAAAATTTGGAATTGTTATATGTGGTTATAACAAGTAAATAATTAATAATACTAATATTTAACCGTGAGAACAGACTTTTGGTGTGAAAAAGTTTTCTATTATGAGAATATATCTGGTGATTTAAAGTTATGGTTTCAAATAATGATATGAAAGATTCTCCGTGCAAGGAGATTTAGAAATGTGATCACCTAAATTGATAAAAGGGTTGTTTAAATTTTAAAATGCATAATTATGTTTAGGGCACTGGTACATTTCTAAATTGTGTAATTTGACTAACAGATGTATCAGCAATATTGAAAAATGTGGTAATCTTTTACAATGCAGAGAGTATTGGGCCTTAGAAATTAAAATGTTACCACTAGTGGTTAAGAATCAGATTTGATTTGCTTATCCAACTCAGTTATGATCACTAGATTGGTAATTAATTGGAATCTGTTTCAAGTTTTAAGTACATGATAATTGCTTGTGGTGTACTTATTTCTAAGTTAGTTATTAGATACAAATTGGTTAACATCGCATTACCTGTGCTGTTAGAGAATAATTTCTCTTATAATCTGGATGTTGTTAGATTAAGAATCGTAGTTAATTAAGAAATTGAGGTTATTAACTGAAACAAGAACTTTTGAAACCATCTAGTCATGAATTCTTATCAATCTTGTGTGGTTTTCTGTGTAGAGGAATTCTTATGGAAAGTCCTGGTAAACCTTATTATTGTGATAAGGCTAATTAATTGAGTATGTAATTTATAGAAATTAAGTGTCCTCCCATTATAACACTTTTTGATTAAGGAACTTTGTAATGTCTAGGAATTCTGTGCAATATTTGAGAGTGAGGACATTTGGCACCAACTTAGTTAATGAATTCCAGCATTTAAGGGTTAATTTGCTTTAAGGAAAAAGAAGGAGATGTCTATCATTTTAAAACCTTCTAAATAATTGTGTTCAGGAAAGTTTAGTGAGCATGCCTTTTAACATCTGGATAAAAAAAAATCCTTATTAGAATTATTAGAATTGATGCTTATCTATAGAAGGGCCCATTCAATGTCTTATTCAAGTTTTTTTTTGAGTAAGGAGGTTCCAAACGACAGTCTGAATTCCTTACTCCTCCCCGCCCTTAGTTTAGATAAGAAGAAAAGAATTTCACCTTAGCCCACCTGTCTGAAGGGAAGGAAAGGAGGGGGCAGCAATAAGAGGACAGTAGGGGCCTAGAAGCCTCCAACCTGGCTTCTTTTAAAAAAACTGATAAGATTAGACTAAGACTTGAGATGGGTTTGGCCTAGTAGTTAATTAGTGAAGTCTGCCATCTGATGGAGAAGAACCCACCCTCAGGGGGAGGTGAGATGGCAGATCTTTTTAATAAGTGTTCCTTCTTTTAGAATGAGTTATCACGAAAAACAAATCCCCTTTTTTTTGTGTCTTTGTGTGTTTAAGAGGCTGGAATGGGATTCCAGTATACACAGTTATGACAATGAAAGTACTAACTTATGAGTTGTTTTGTCTTATGGTTGAAATGTAAAGAAGACTTAGTACTAGGTTTGAAAGATTTGGAAAGGTGAATTAAGGTTGAGGGAAAATAGGAAAGGCAGATAAGAAAGTTTGGGGACAAATGGGAGTTAGCTAAGCCTCTCTTGTCCCGAGAATGATAGTTTCCGATGGTCAAAGTAAGTTGGAGATGACTGTGAGGAAGTTTTTAGAAGATGGAAAAGTTAGGTAGCTTAATTTGATAATTATTAGCTCAATAAAATTTGGGCAGTCTTATTTGAAGGATATTTATTTGCTATTTAAGATTTTATGGGACTACAATTTAATATTGTCTTAAGCTCTGATTACAGGACTAGGTCACATGAAGCCAGTAATGGCACGGCAGGCATTACAAGCTGAGAATTTTTTAGGTGGGTCTGCCTGGGAGCAGTCGTGAAGACGACCTTGGACACAGCCTAGGTAGGATCTTCCTGACTTTATTTCCCAACTCTGCTATTTCCTTTCTGAAAAGGAAAGTCCCCACCTGGTTACACCTAAGCCCTGCTTTCAGCACCTGGTGACTATAAGATTGGCTATCAGATATGACTCGTGCCTGGAATCAAACAGAGCTAAGGAAGTAAGTTTTTTCCTTCTGTTAAGATATTTGACATAGTCCCTTGTTTCTTTCATAGCAAATTTAAATTATCAAGAAGTTTTGTAAGCACTATGCTAAATCTGTTAGGTAATAGATAGATGAATATTGAAATATCTCTGAGTTATTATAATAGGATATAGGTATGAATAGCTTACAATTTTAACTTAGGTTCATGACCAAGTAAAACATTGAAATAATATAGGGATAACATCCTCCGAAAGGGGAAAATGATTAGGCAAAGCAAATAAGGCAAAGATGTAATGTGATCAATGTCTAATAAAAGGAAGGGATAGCGAATTTTGAAAAAGGCAATTGATTGATTCCCCTAAGAATTATGTACAGATGTGTATGAATGGCTCTAAAAATTTATCAATTCTGGAAATTCGAGCTGTTAAGTGTGTTTTGGTAATAAGATCTTAAATTTGGACGCTAATACAAGAAAATTGTATAAGATAATGGTACAAGTGAAAATATATCCCCTTTGTAAGGTATCTGTAAGTTATAGTAAGTTAAAATTGTCTGAGAATTTCTAGATCTGAACCAGAGAAGCAGAACTCTCTTTTACTATCAAGGGACCAGATAACTACAATCAGGCATCTGGGATTTTAAAATACTGCTTTAAATGAACATTGTGAGGAGTGGACATCTGGGCCTATAGAAGACCTTGCCCTGTGGTTTCAAGAGCCTGAGAGGGACAGCACCGGACGCGGACGGCTTTCTCACGGGATCCGGAACCAGAACCTGAGCAAAGACCTGCTTTTTTCCCTTCTGCGTCCTTGTGTTCCCAAGACTGCTTTTCCTGAACTTTTATTATGTTCCCTCTGCTTACTTACAATTAGTTTACAATTTCTGCCCATCCCTGGGGATGTCCAAATACAGAAAAGGGAAAACCTGACTCCACCTAGATAGGGATCTTAAAACTTCACCCTGTGGAAAATAGAGTTTTTTCCATACCTTTAATTGGTCTTTAGGCGAAACTTTCAGTTTGCCTTTGACCAAAAAGGGGGAAATGTGGGATGTTTTATAGAAATGTGGGATGTTTTGGGAAATGTGGGATGTTTTATACCATTTTTTAAATTTCTGGAGTGCAGTACCTGGGGAGGCTCCTTGGACTCTCCTTGAGTCTTCCAACTAGGTCTGGCCTTCCCCTGGGGCCAACGACCTAGCCTCCCTTTTATTGTCACCCCTGCTTAGCATTTTGGTTGGCCTCCTAATTTTATTGTTATGCCCCATCAGGTCGTTCCTTTTTCAAGGATTTGAAATTCCCATGAAGAAAAAAGTGGGGAATGTAATACAAGGAAAATTAGGAACCCCTGAGTAACCCCTAGCTACTGACGAGCCCCCTAGGATCCGGTGACTCCTTCCTGGAATGTCAATAGATAGGACCATCCCACCTGGCAGATCCTGTCTAGCAGATATCCCTGAGACTCCTTGGCTCCTTCCTGGAATGTCAATAGATAGGACCATCCCACTGAGAGATAACTTGATAGACCCTTCCTGGGAGATATCCCTGGGACTCTGGGACTCCACCAAGGAATGTAAATGAGATTATCCCACTAGTACGATAACCTGACTGAATCTTTTGATCAGCCAGGACCTTTGTTCCTCTTCCCCCCTACTCTGTACCCCCATATCCTATATAAACCAAGCCATCACCCCAACACATTTGCCATTGATTTGTGGTGCCGTACCCCGATGGCCGCCGGCTAATAAATTCTCCACTTAAAACTTATACTCTGTGGTGTGTCTCGCTCGCTTCTGGTACAACAAAAGGAGCCTGAAGGGGACAGCATCAGACGCAGGCAGCCCCTCCCGAGACTCTGGACAAGAACCTATACGAAGGACAACTCTCTTTCTGAGTCCCTTGCGTTCCCAAGACTGTTTACTTGTACCTTTGGTGTCTTTAGCTTATTTTATTCGGGTGCTCTAGTTTCCTCATTGTGCTCCCTACTGATCCCCCTTGCAACTTGCTCCCCCTGCTTGTTTACAAGTAGTTTATAATTACTGTCCATCTCTGGGGATGTCCAAACACAGAAAAAAAAACCTGAATCCACCTAGATAAGGATTTTTAGAACTTTTAAGGTAGAGTTTTTTTTCCATACCTTTAATTGGTCTTCAGGCGAAACCTTCAGTTTGCCTTTGACCAAAAGGGGGAAATGTGGAATGTTTTATACCATTTTGTAGCCTGAATTAATGAGTAACTGGAAGAAGATCCAGGACCTGGGCTTCTTTGTTCTCTAAACTTTGCTCAGGAAATACACCTACCTCTGTTGACAAGGCCAGATCAGACTTACTTAAGGATATTTTTTCCCTGTTAGCCATTGAGGGATGAGACCCTAATCCTGAGAGGAGCACCTTGCTTAATATTTTACAGGTGTATACTTTAACTGACCCTTGTCAAAACTGTTGTCTTTACAAACTTTTCACTTGGCATGTTGATGAAGGGAGAGCACAGGCTTTGGGAGTCCTAACGCAATCCTTAGTTGCCTAAGCCAGTTGCCTGTTTTAAAAACAATCAGACTCCCTGGCTGCTGCAGCCACTCTAATTGAAGAAGCTTCTGAATTTCTGCCTGAAGCCTTGCCCTCTATTGTTACTGTATGCAAGCCTTCAATTACTTCCCAAACCCCTGCTTTACAGGATGCGTTTAGGGAATTTTTACTGCAAGTTTTTCACCTGGCACTAGCCTAAGCTGATATTGAGTGATTTTCAGGGGACCAATGTCCCCCCCTGGCTCACCACCCTGCTAGCACTTTGGCTGCCTCCCCCCCATTTTATTGATCCTATCTGTAACTATAGGTTCCTGATTACTCTCTTATGTCTCCAACCTTATTCGTTCTCATGTCCCTGTCTTAGTGGCCCAAACCTCAGGTGTTCTGAATCAAGTCATTCCTTTTCAAATATTTGAAATGCTCCATAAAAGAAGTGGGAGATGTGATACTTGAGTAGCCAGCTATTGCTAGAAAAACCCTGCCCCCAGCCCCTAACTGCAAACCCCAGTTTGTGTAAGAAAATCAGACTTAGTTCCTGCCGTTTGGCATTCAGTGGGTGTCCTTGACACCCCCCCCCCTCCCATGACTGTTCTGGGAGTATGGAGTATGGCCTTGAAGGATGAAAGCCTCAGCCCCAGATATTCTTTTGAATTATGTGACTGTTCCTAGCTCTTATCTCATGAGTCATGTTGTGGGATGTATGGCAAACTGGACACAGAGATTCTGGGTTGTAATTCAGTTGACACTTAGTCAGCTGTTTGATATGTTGTATCTACAATCTATTAAGGAGTTTCCTTTGATCATGGTCATAAAAGGTACAGGCGTGCCAAGTCTGCAAAATGACATTTCAAGAGATAATTAAGCACTGAATCCTGTATTGTCTATATAAACTACCTTCTCCCTTTAAACGTGGCCATTGACTTGGGAAGAACCCAATGGCCGCCGGCTAATAAACTTCTCCATTCAAAACTTATACTCTGTGGCATGTCTCACTCGCTTCTGGTAGAACAATAACCACATATAACAGTTCCAAATTTTATCACATCCCTTTAAAAACCCAATTCACATATATCAAAATCAGATTAAAATTGCTATAATATCATTTCTTACCACACAATGGTCTTCTCAAAGTTCACAATCTAAGAGAATTTTGGGAACACAATGCAAGTTTAGAAATACAGAAACAATAATTTTCAGATGACATCTATTGCATTTCCAGATTACCACATATAGAAATTATTCAGCTTATTACTTTTGGTATTTAAAAACCACTTCAAATTAACAATTACATTAAATCAGAGAGAGATAATAATAATGTTGTATCTAACATATACCAGACTTTATGTTAAGCATTTTACAATCATTATCATTTTGATCCCATAACAACCATCATTATTACTTTCCCTTTACAAATCAGGAAACAGGTCAAACAGAGATTAAAATACAGTTTTACAATTGGAACAAGAAGTGTGAAGTTACCTAGAGCAGAAGCTGGTATCCCAGTGGTGACAATTCTGGGAGGCAGAAAGTCCAAATCCATCTACCTCGCCCTTCCCCCACAACTGCAGAAGTTACTGAGCTTAAAGCGGTTTTGCAGCTGCTAGGTAGAGTGGGCAGAATGCATAGGACCTGGGTGACATTTCCAAGCTTTGCCAAAAAGGATGGGCTACAAAGGTACCCATGGGCACAGGACTGTCAGAATACTGTCAGTCTGTGAATTTCTGTCCTTCTCCTCCTTTTGCCAGGTGGGGAAAGGTGATTCAAGTTTTCCCTACAGTTCTGCATTATCTTCTCCTAATCTGACCTGGGAGGAAGGGAGTTTGTTTTAGCTGCTTTGACTTTTACTGCAGCTCTGGCTCTGTCAGAGACAAGACAATGGTGAAAGATCTCAATGATTGTAACCCGGGTAAACTTCACCTAAGTGATCAGCATTGGGAGGGTGTTTTAGCACCAGTGAGCTCCTGGAGGGATTTTACAGTCTCAGGAGTTCTCTCCCAAAATTCCAACTAATCAATTTCCAAACTTTTAATGAATAATCAATCCCAGAATATGCTAAAATGTTTCAGCTCTATTTTTTTTTCAAGTTCGGTTGGCCAGGCCAAACATTGAAAAAGAAAAAAAGAGTCTCTGTTTCCCTAACTACAGCCTTAGAATTCTCTGGCTACCTGCGTTTCAGATTTTACCCGGTATAGACATTTCACAGCACATACTGTCACACAGACAGTTAACAGACAATTAACAAAACAAATACAGAACAAATACAGACTGAGCTCAGAGTTCAAACAACAGAGAATTAGAAGCTTTCATGAGTTAGCTATTAGCACCCCTATGGTCTTTGGGGAAGCCTTGGCGTTCCTGATTTTTCTGACTCTCCATATGCTATCCCTTAGGAAGGGGGAAAGGGGAGATGGAGGAAGCAGAACAGAGGTACCTCCCTCTGGATCAGAGCCTTTCCTGGAAGGCAGAGGGGGAGGGAAAAAGCAAAGTGCAGTTTTTCTCCACAGGATCAGGGCCTCCAAGGGAAGGAAGGAAGGGAGTGGAGGAACGGTTGGACTTGTAATTCTAGTTTTTGACTGATCCATAGTTAATTTTCTAGATCAATCAGTGTTTCCAGGGGATCTATGTGCGTTTGCCTGCAGATCTGATCCCTGCCCCCAGAGCTAGCTTAAAGGGAATTTTCAGACTTCAACCAATTTTGTGGGAGTTCTTTTTGGAAGCTGGGAAGAGAGACAACTTACCCCAACCTTGTCAAGGCCAAAATTGCAGGAAAAATTAATCCTATGGCGCCCAAAAGCATTGGCAAGGTTGGACTGCATTGTCCCATTTCCATCATTTCCATCCGAAAGTCACGGCACCATAACTGTTAAACCTGAAAATTTGGTTGAAGGAAACAACAGAGCTAGGTGATAGAAAAATCCATGTTGTTTATTATTTTCCCTTAAAGCATAGCTAGGCTAGCTTACTTGTACGTACAAGGAGTCAGAGCACAAGCTCTGGCTGCCTGAACAAAGCAATGAGAAAACTTATGTACGTTATTTTAGCAGACCTAGCAAGCCTGTATTACCTCATTTTTTTATGACCCTCATGTATGTTTAACCATGATACAAGAAGAGGATTTTCCTTAATGGAATAGAGTTGTAAAGGATGTTGACAAAAGTCAGTTGAAACTACAGCCCAGCGTCTCTGTGTCTCATTACATTCCATAACATAGTATATACCTGTAGAATATTAAGCAAGGTAATCTCTCTTGGGGTTAGGGTAATGTCCTTAATGATCCGGCCTTGTTGACAGAGGTAAGGGTATTGCCTGAGCAAACTTTTAGAGAGAACAAAGAAGCCCAGGTGCTGGATCTTCATCCAGTTACTCATGTAAGAAATGGGAGGAGGAGTTTTGTTTCCACAGACACAAAGGTGTGCTTCCCTGCCCTCCCCCACCCCAGCTTTAGCAGAGACCAGGCCTCAAGGTCGGTCAGGTGAGAGGTCAGAGGCTTGTATGCATGTGCATGCTTTTTGAGAAGGCAGTCTAGGGAATTAGAGAGGCCAAACCCACTTGAACCTGTTCAAGCTTATCTAGGGTCTGGTCTTTGGTCAAGAATCCAGGCCTACTGATTTGCATAATTTACATAGGTTAAAGAGGGAAAGTAGGGGAAGTAAAAGAATATAGTTTAATCCTAAACTAAGACAAGGAAAATCTAATTAACTTCACTTTTGCTTCTGTATCCTTACTATCCTATTTATATAAACTGTATAACCTAGGAAAATTATGTAAAAAACAAAGATTGTAAACTAACCATGACTCTGGCAGGAGTGGAGGGAATGGTTACCCCTGCTCCTGCAGCTGTATAAGTGAGTGTTCCTGTGAGCGCTACACCCGTGTAATAAAATGCCTTCCTCTGCCCACTCTGGTCCTGAGTTCTTTGGGTGTGAATGGGCAAGTCACATAAATTTTTCCTAAGGTCAAGTGAAGGGAAGCAACAGGCAGTAGAAACTTGCCAGGCTTACTCCTGGATGTTGTCTTGGGGTGTCCTGTGATCCCCACTGCGTTGTTAAGAGGGCTACCACTCTGGATTGCCTTGGAGAACCCTGTGGTCTGCACGGCCTTCTTAAGGGGACATCACTTAGGACTTCCGGCCCTGTCTCCGGAGCCTTGTGATCTTACCGCCATCCTAAGGGGTCATCACTTGCCTCTTCCTTAGGGTCTGACCCCTAGGAGGCCCTATGATCCCCACGGATTAAGGGATGGCTACCACTTGGTCTTCCTCTGGGAGTCCTGTGGTCTGTACAGCCTTCCCTAGGGATTATCACAGGGTTCTTCCTCAGGACTTTGGCCCTGCCTAGGAAGTCCAGTGATCCCCAAAACCACGTTTCTCACACTCATTAATTCAGGTTCTGGGTCTGGTTGAGAATTAGAAATGATATAAAATAGTATAATATTTTCCACACTTCTTTTTTAAATCAGAGGCAAAGGGATTGCAGGTGTGGCTTCAAGCTTTTACCAATTCCTGGAAGAAAGTAAAGTGCATTAACTTCTCAGGGCTCTTGGCAACTCTGTAAGACTACAAGTTGCAGAGAAGGTATCAGCTTGCACT
>NW_023494439.1:0-23030 GCF_011100635.1 Trichosurus vulpecula
GAGGGTCTTGGGAACCCTTCCAGTGGACGAAGGAGTTGGACCACCCATCTCTCTAGAGATGCCATTGCATCCTATGGTCTGAGCTAACTTTGCCTGCCGTCTCTAGGGGCCAAATCGAGGAGTCCGGAAGGGATCACCAGTCCCTCGGGCCAGCCCACGTTTAGCTGAGGCCCGGCGCAGAGGGCGAGCTAAGAAATTGAGTCAAGTGTCTGAGCAAGATCTGGTGACCAACCTGCAGGACCTAGTGAGTTTGTGTCCCTTTCGTTATCTCAACCCAGGACACTGGGGCCTCACTTTACTCCTCTTTCTCATGCTTTACGTAAGATCTCAAATCACCTAACTCTTTTCTACCCCTTTAAACTGAGGTTTTTCAATCCCAGTTGGGCAAAGAGGATCTCCTGAGTGGCTGACCTTTTCCATTTCTTTTCTTCCTTTACCGTTTCCTTCTAGGACCTTGAGGGTGACTCAGCAGTACCCTCAGGGACAGGCCTGGTGCTGGATGAGAGAATGGGTGGTTTCCACTGCCCCTGGGATGAAAGGTGAGCCAGGAAAGGGGAGGGAGAAAAGGGTGCTGGGCTGGAAGACAAAAGCAGCCTCAACTTTTTCACTATGGTTTCCTTAGTTTCCCTGAAAGACCAGAGCGCCTTCAGGCTGTGCAGGAACAACTGGCCAGGGACAGTTTGCTCGAGCGGTGTGTCCACATTGAGGTGAGGCAAGTCTCACCTCTTACACTCTGCTTACATCTCCATCCTGTCCAGGGATTTCTCACCTTCCAAATTATCAGCGAACATTAAGTGCTTAGGCTCTGTTTCCAGACCTCCAGCCTGAGTCCCCCAAGGCCATAAAGGACACCTTTCCTGTATTTGCTCCCACAGGCCCAGCCAGCCACTCCCCAGGAGCTGCAGCTTGTCCATAGGTGAGCAGAAAGGCTGGGTACTAAGCCCAGCTTTTCCTTCTCTTGGGGTTCTTCCTTCTTGGGTAGCATCAAACCTCCCAAGACTGTAGAATCCTATATCTATCTTTCTATGGAATAACAGCCAAGAATATGTGGACCTGATGGCATCTACACCACAGATGACTGAAACAGAGCGTCAGGCCCTCTCAGACACTTACGATTCAGTCTACCTGCATCCGGTAAGCCAACAACCTCACAGCAGGCTACCTCTGGGAGATTGACAGGGATAGAAGAATGTAGATACCAGAAGCTGCCTAGAGGCCTGCTTACTTCCTCTCTGTCCTCCCACTTTTTCTTTGTTTCTTTCTCCCTCTCTTATCTTTATCTCTTTGTTTATTATTCCCTATTTCTCATCTTTTTTCTGTGTTCCTTTTCTCTATTTTTTTCCTTCATGTCTTTTTCTTTTTCTGCCTCCTTTCTTTTTTCTTTCTTTTCTGTCTTCCTGTGTGTCTCCTCTGCCTCTCCTCTCCCCGCCCCCCGCACCCTTATCTCTACTCTCTTTCTGATTTTTTTGTGTTCATGTTGGTCTCTCATTTCCCCTTCTTCACCCTTCCAATCCTGGAACAGAACTCATTCCCTTGTGCCCTCCTGGCTACTGGGGCGCTGCTTCGGCTGGTGGATGCCTTGATGCTAGGCGAGATCCGAAATGGACTAGCTGTTGTCAGGTAGGTGCTGGGGAGGCAAGGTGGGAGGCGACATGAGCTGGATCTCCCTGTATCCCTCTGTATCCCTCTGCTCCTCATCTGAGGAAATCTGTCTGTGTGTCCTCTTGAGACCTCATGCTCCACTTCTGGAAAATGGAAGTTAGTCCAGATAGTTTCTAAGCCCTATACCTGCTCTGGCATCACTGACCCCTCCCTGTGCTATTACATTTGGGCCACATGATCTTGATAGAAGATGTAGGGCTTCATCATTGCTTTTGTTTTTTTAAAGCAGTTCGTTCTGAGCTCTGCCTTAAGTCAGTGTCTCTAACCCCTCTGAGCTTGTGCTTGGTCCTCTGGTCCTAGGCCCCCTGGCCATCATGCCCAGCGTGAGAACATGAATGGCTACTGCATGTTCAACAACGTTGCCATCGCTGCCCGCTATGCCCAAGAAAAGCACCATGTCTCACGGTGAGGCTGGGGGCAATGTGGGCTTCCTGGGGAATCCACTGGCCAAGACTTTGCCCAGTGACAGGCCCCTGCTTCTCTGGGCAGGAGGTGAACTCTCAGGGGACCCTTAATCTTTTCCAGGATACTCATTGTGGATTGGGATGTCCACCACGGTCAAGGAACCCAGTTCATCTTCGAGCAGGACTCCAGGTATGTTCAGAGTGGGCCCTCCCCTTGGAATTCCTTCCCTTGCTGGCCCCCTGCCCTAAGCCCTCTACACTAAAGGCCTCCTTTTCCTTCCCCAGTGTCCTCTACTTCTCTGTTCACCGCTATGAGCAGGGCCAATTCTGGCCCCACCTAAAAGCTTCTGATTGGCGGGCAACAGGCAGTGGCGAGGGTCAGGGATACACTGTCAACGTGCCTTGGAACCAGGTCAGGCCCCTAGCACTTGAAGAAGGCCCTAGCTTAACAGGCCTTCTCATGTGGGTCCACTCATTGTCCATTTCTCTGTCTTGCTGTGTCTCCCTCCCTAGGTGGGGATGAGGGATGGAGATTACATCAGCTCCTTCTTACACGTGCTGCTGCCCATTGCTGTGGAGGTAATGGAACCTGGGTGGGGCCCCTTAAACAGAAGAGTGTTGGGAGACCTAGTAGTAGTGAGGGCTGGAGGCAGAAGCTGAGGGACTGAGCCAGAGGGCTGAGGTCTGGGAAATACATGGAGTCTGGCCTCAGGGGGCTGAGTAGGGGAGAGCTTGGGGGACATGGCAGGCTTAGGAAACATTGGAGTGCTAATAGTAGCAACAGCAGCCAGGGTGTGGGAACGCTCAGGACCTTGGCTGGTAGGAACAGACTAGGAGACTTCCGGATGGAAAGGGTTGGGAGGAAGGTTCCTTGGAATCCAATGTGAAGCCTGGTGGGAAGAAGCTATGTGGGCAGGACACAGAGCCAGCCTAATGTTCTCCTTCTCCTCCTCCTTCATCTCTAGTTTCAGCCTCAAGTGGTTCTGGTGGCCGCTGGCTTTGATGCCATGCTGGGGGACCCCAAGGTAGGCCCCTTGGCAAGGAGGGACAGATTAGCCACAGGGGGAGGGCAGGATCACGGTCTTTGGCAAAATAGGGGTGAGATGTTGGGCACGGCATTGGGCTCCTCCCGCTTTCTTTCCCCAGGGAGAAATGGCAGTCACCGCACCTGGCTTTGGCCACCTCACTCACCTGCTTATGAGTCTGGCTAAGGGAAAGCTGATTCTGTCTCTGGAGGTGAGGGATCATTTCAGTGTCTTTCAGTCTGTGTGTGTCCATCTTGTTCATCTCCATCTCTTCCTTGCGGTTATACCCAGAGCAGCCTTGCTCCTTAGATCTGGGAAGAGGCCAGGGCCTAATCTGGGGAAGGCATTCTAGGGAGGGGCCTGAGAGACTGAGCTTCCCCTGTTCCTTCTCCCTCTGTCCCCTTGAGCAGTGCTCCTCCCCTCTTCACAATATATTCTCATTTTCATGCTAGGTTCCCATGAGACAACTGTTTTACCTCTGAGAGTGTCCAATTTCCCTCCCTACAGGGTGGCTACAACTTGCGTTCCCTTGCTTTGGCGGTCAGTGCCACTCTCCAAACCCTCCTGGGAGATCCATGTCCCATGTTGGCCATACCTTGTGCCCCCTGCCCCAGGTGAGAGGCCCCCAAGAAACCCCTGGGGGGCAGGGGTGAATGTGGATGGCTGTTCCTGAGGATCTGGGTGACCTTGGACAAAGCACTCCACCTCCTTGGGGATCATCATCGGTGTCCTTCCTTCAGATCATGAAAGTGTGGGACTAGGTGAGGTCAGCCCCCTTTCAGCTCCAAGCACTCCTACTGTTGTTGTTTTCCCAACCGGCAGTGCCCTGGCTTCCTTGTCCTGTACCCTGGCTGCTCAGAGACCTTTCTGGAAGGTCATACAGAGGTTTCGTAAGTGAAGCAACTGGGGGTCAAGGAGACATGGGAGGGCTGAAGTCTGGAAGGAGTGGGCCCCACTTCCTTTGCCCATGCCTGTCCAAAGGTGTCTAGGATCTCTGCCCTCCATGCATGAGGAATGAGGGTGAAGGGCTGGATCCCCCTGGTGGCTAAGGCTGGGGACAAGCGGGCCTCTGTGGGGCAGGGAGGGGCAGTGACCAGGCTCAAATGGTGGCTTGGCCTCGCACAAGTCCTTTCCTTCTCCCAGGACCTGCTAAAATGAGCAGGCCGGGAGCACGTGATCTTGAGCTTAAAATCTGTGATCCTTTGATCCCATAACAGGATCTGCCCCTGAGGACAAGGAAAAAGAGCACAGGGAGGTGAGCCTAGGCCCCCCACCCAATCTTGAGGCCCTGGGGAAACCCTTGGAGCAGGCCCTGCCCTTGCCTCTGAACCGAACAGGCTTGGTATATGATGAGAGGATGCTGGAGCATTTCAATATGTGGGACAGGTACTGGGCTTGGGTCGGTGGCTGAGGGGACCGTTCGCTGTGAGTCACATGAGCTCCCTTCCCTTTGCTGACCCATCCTGGCCCTTCCCCAGCCACCACCCAGAGAGGCCAGGACGCATTGCCCAGATAGCTCAGCGCCATGCAGAGCTTGGGTTGACCCCACGGTGCCTCCCCTTGCCTGCCCGGGCTGCTACGGACCACGAGCTGCTGAGCTGCCACAGGTAGAGGCTGCCCCTTGTTCCCTCCATTCTCTCCTCTTCTCTCCTCTCTCTTTTCTTTCTTTGTTCTTCTCCTTGCATTGTCTGTTTGTTCTCCACTCTCTGTTCCTCACCTATCTTCTGTTTTTTCTTCTCTGTGCATTACTTATTCCTCTTTCTCCTATCCAGTGAGGAGTATATTGATCGTGTTCGGGCCACAAGTGGGCTGAAGCCTCGGGACCTGCACCGGGAGGGCGAAAATTACAACTCCATCTATATTTCTCCCCACTCCTTTGTCTGTGCCCAGCTTGCTGCTGGAGCTGCTTGCCGTTTGGTGGAGGCCATCTTGGCCAGGGAGGCACGTAGTGAAAAGGGAGAGGGCTCCACCTAGGTGGGGGACACGGGATGGGATGTGATGGAATTGGCATGGTGTGGCTCAGCTTGGCATGATGCAACACAGCTTGGCTCCAGGGTGGGGTGTGGAAAGAGGAGGCAGATAACAGAGGGCAGGAAATGAGGCAATCTTTTGCCTTTTGGCCTCAGCACAGGTGCAGAATGGGCTGGCCATTGTCCGCCCACCAGGCCACCACGCTGAACGAGATGCTGCCTGTGGTTTCTGCTTCTTCAATTCTGTGGCCGTAGCCGCTCGCCATGCTCAGGAGGTGGCAGGCCGGGCCCTTCGGTGAGTACGGCTGAGGAGGGGACCTGGAGTGGGTGAAAGGAGCACTATTCACCTTCACTCTCAAAAGTAGGGCTTTCTAACCTGGCCTCTTCGACCTTGGCTTTCTTGAGTTCCTATCTGGAGAGCTGTGGTTCTGTAGAATTGGTGTCCTTGGCAGTTCTGTGATGTCACCTGACTGAGCTGAAGGGAAAGAGCTGGAGGAGGCCCTAAAAAGCAGCCGCTTGTCTCCTCTTACAGAATCTTGATTGTGGATTGGGACATTCATCATGGCAATGGAACGCAGCACATGTTTGAGGAAGACCCAAGGTAAGGCCTGAGGAAAACCTCCCAGGGAGGTGCCAGGGCAGGGTTCAGTTCTGCCTCTGCCTTTGCCTTCTGACAAGCTTTTCCTTGGGTAGTGTGCTGTATGTGTCCCTGCACCGCTATGATCAAGGCTCCTTCTTTCCCATGACTGAGGATGGTGCTAGCAGCTATGTGGGCCAGGGCCAGGGAGAGGGCTTCACTGTCAACGTGGCATGGAATGGGCCCCGCCTTGGAGATCCTGACTATCTCACCGCCATGCACCATGTTGTGATGCCCATTGCCTATGAGGTGAGGTTGGGGGTGGTGTGGCCTCTCCTGGAAGTAGCATCCACCTGACAGGCTAAGCAAATGTTTCTCGTGCTTTGTGTTGTAGTTCAACCCTGAGCTGGTGCTGGTGTCTGCTGGCTTTGATGCTGCTCGGGGAGACCCACTAGGAGGCTGCCTAGTCTCCCCAGAGGGCTACGCGCACATGACTCATCTGCTGATGGGGCTGGCTGGTGGCCGCATTGCCCTGGTCCTTGAGGTGTGATTCCCTTTCCTATGGTCTTCCCTCCATCCTCCTTACCCATGACTCCAGGCCCTCCATGCCCATCTGCCTCTCTTCCCCTAACTCTAGGGTGGCTACAACCTAACGTCCATCTCCGAATCCATGGCTGCTTGTACCCGGATCCTTCTAGGTGACCCACCCCCGCTGCTCCCCTGGCTTCGGCCTCCGCTGCCTGGCACCTTCCTCTCACTGGCTAAGGTTGCCCAGATTCACCAGAAGTACTGGCAGAGCCTTCGGCTTACTGGTGAGTAGGACTTTGGTCGGGGTCGTGGAGGATCCAACAGGATTGGGGGAGGGGGTGACTGGCTTCTCCCCATTCCATTCATTGTCTAGCAGTAGAGATGGAGGTGGAAGGAAGGGAGACCCCACTGGAGCCAGCTGAGGAGAGTGCCCTGGGGCATAAGCATCCTGAAGAGAGCCTCCCAGAGGCATTGCCCATAGGGCTGAAGCTAGAGGAACAGCCTCCATCCCCCTTGCTTGAGGAGACCCTAGGCCTGCAGTCCCTGCGGCTCAGCGCCGTCATTGCCAAAGAAGAGGAGTCTGAGGAGCCTGGCATACTTGGGGAGGCAGCTGGGGGAGGGGTCCCAGCCACTCCCACCCTGCTGCTGACAGGGGACCAATCTGATGCTGAGGGGGTGAGTCTGTTTCACCCCCAGGGCCCAACTGATGAAGATGTGCTGGGAATCCTTCCCCCCCCCCCCCCCCCCCCCCCCGTGTGGCCTTAGGCTCATCGCTGTCTCCTTTTAGGCCACATTCTATGCTGTGATCCCACTGTCCTGGTGCCCACACCTGGTGACTGTGCACTCAGTGCCTGAAGGGGGCCTGGATGTGACCCAGCCTTGCCAGGACTGCAGCAGCCATCTGGAGAATTGGCTCTGCTTGGCTTGCTATCAGGTGGGTATGTGGAAGGGCACATGTTTAATGGGAGTCCTTCCCACTCCTGGGTACTAGAAGGATTTGCCCTCATCCTTCTGGTCACCAGTGGGGCGCCACAGTGCACAGAGGGCTGGGCCTGGAGTCAGGAAGCCCCCAGTTCAAATGTTGCCTCACACACCAGCTCTGGTGACCCAGGGTGGTCATGAGGACAAAATGAAACATTTGGAAAGGGCTTTAGGCACTTGATAGATGATCATCCCTTCCCTTCCTGGTTTCCTTTAGGTTCATTGTGGCCGCTACATTCAGGCTCACATGCTCCAGCACCATGAGGCCTCAGGCCACCCACTGGTCCTAAGCTATGCCGACCTGTCAGCCTGGTGTTACACCTGCCAGGCCTACGTGAACCACGAGGTGAGTCACCTCGAAGTGGCTGCTGGGTCCCATGGGCTAGACAGCAAGAGAAGGGCTCCCTCAAACTGTTTGGCCTTTGTCTAGGTTCTGCTGGAGGCCAAGAAGACTGCATACCAGTCCAAATTTGGGGAGGAGATGCCAACGTCGCCATGACAGCTGATTGCCCTCCTTGATGCAGCTGTTCTTTTGGATTGTTGCTCTAATTCCTGTGTCTTCTCTAGCAAAGACACCGGATTCCCTAAATTAAAAAAAAGAAAACCCAAAAAGACAATTGCTTCCCTACCCACCCATTTTGTAGTTGATGGGGGGAGGAGGGAGGTCAAAAGTGCCACCATAAGGTAACAATCTTAATGCAAGGCAAGCTGGTGTCAGTGCCATGGGGAGAGACTGTTCCCGGGAAATTGGAGTAAACTCGAATGAAATTTGAGTGAAACCCAAAAGGGCCTGGGGAAATGCCTCAGAAGTTGGCAGGGGCTGAGGATACCAGAGATGAGCCAGACTCTGCTTTGCTTGTAGGGGCAGAAAGGAGGCTTTTTTATTAAGCTTGGGTGCTGAGGTAGGGATAAACATGCATGGTGGAGGGGAGAGACAGGAAGCAAGGGGACTTAGGTGGTTGGAGACCCTGTCACTCTGGCCAGTAGTGTGTGGTAGCAAGTGGTACTCTCCGCTGGACCTTGCCCTTGGCTCCTGAGGCCTGCAGGTGGTTCAAACGGAGTAGTGCGGTCCCCTGTGACACAGAAGCAGGACCTGAGCCCAGGTCTCGGCGCAAACGACGATGCTGCAGGGGCCATGGTTCCCCCCAGACCGAGGTGGGAGTGATTCGAGTCTCTGATGTCTTGGCCAACAGCCGGCTCATCAGGAATCTGTGGATGGAAAAATCCAGAAGTCTCCAGTGCCACCAATTCTGCCTTTTCCCATGCCCATCCACCTTCCCTCCAGTGGTACCTGAATAGTGCCTGCTTGGAATCTGCTGCCTCATCCTTGGCCTGAGCCTTGGGACCAAGTGCCACTGCCTCCTCCATGTTGACCTCAGGCTCAAGATGCGTGAAGCCCCACAGGCGCAAGAGGAGCTGGGCCAGGGCAGCAGCTTCAGCCTTGGTCTCCCGTTCCCATTCCTGCCACCCAGCCTCTGCCTTGAGAAGCTGCTCTAGGGCCTGGGCTAGCAGGGCTGCCTTGAGGGAACCTGGTGGCCAGTCCAAATGCAGGGCCCTTGCAATTTGCCCAAGGTTCCAAGAGAAGGGCAGGGTCCGGGGCTGTGGGACCCAGAAAGAGAAGGTGTTTAGGGTCCCCATACATGACTCAAGAACAGATGTTATCAAAAAGATCTGGAAGGGGCTTAAAAGACCCAACTCCTCCAACCGTTCCCTGAGTATCTACCATGTGCCTGACAATTGGCCTCTGCCCCTTGGCTGGAAGGCCACCTGGGAAAAAAGTAAGCCTCCCTCCTCTCACCCCCAAGGCAGCCCATTCCATTCTGGGCTAACTTTCAGAGGAACTTTTTCCTGACAGCAAGCCTAGATGTACCTCTGTACCTCCCATCCACGGCCCCTGCTCCTGCCTTGAGAACAAGTCAAACAAATCAAATCCCCCTTTTCCATGACTGCCCTTCAGATAAATGAAGATAGCCAAACACGTACCCCCTCTTCAGTTTTCCCTTTTCCAGGCTACACATCATCAGTTCTTCCAACTGATCCACAATGCTTTGGTTTCATGGGACCCCCAAATATCCTGCCAATGGCCTGCTGAATTCTGTCTACCTGGTGAATGCCCTTCT
Source organism: Trichosurus vulpecula (assembly GCF_011100635.1). Taxonomy (NCBI): domain Eukaryota; kingdom Metazoa; phylum Chordata; class Mammalia; order Diprotodontia; family Phalangeridae; genus Trichosurus; species Trichosurus vulpecula. Next base: position 9,268 of record NW_023494439.1, read on the forward strand.
TAAAATGTAGCACCTCCTCCCCATCTCTAGGCAATCGAAAAATGAGTGAATTATCATGTCATCAGAAACACAGAAGTGTCTAACTGTCAATCATTTGTGGGGAAGGGAGATATCTTGAAAAGGCTTTGGAATGTCTGATTTGGCCATGATTCTTGCACCCCACCCCCCACCAACACCAAGACCATAATGCCTGATTTGAGACTTCATCAAAGGGGAGGGACAGTAGTAGCTTTAGACCTCTGCCAGGTTTCTGGTATTGGGAAGTTTTGGTATGTATTTATCCTCTTTTAATCCAGAAAAGACCTTCAAGACCATATAGTCCAACTGGAATTCCTCTCATTTTACAGGTGAAGAAACAGGTCCATAGAGGGGAAGTGACTTGTCCAAGGTCCCAAAGCCAGAACTGGATTGGAATCCAAATCCTCTGAGTCCAAAGCTGGATTTCTTGCCCATGGTTTACCTCCAGTTTTAGCATATTACAAATCTTGCATCATTTCTGTGAGGACTAGAAGCTCCCTATACAGAAATCTCCCTACTCAGTTGTCTTCAAATAACTCAGTGGGGGCTTTTTCTAAGAGTTGTTTGTGTGATCCAGAGCCTTCCTCAAAGTCCATCAAAGGGCCACTAGTTTGGGTGAAGGAAAGCCTGTGCTTTGGCAGAAAATGCCTTTTTCATATCGGAGACAAGACAAAACTGATACTCATAATTGAGGAGAAGGGTTAGATTTGGAAATGGATGACATAAAACTGTCTAGCACAAAAACATTAACAAAACTTAAAAAACTGAACCAAACTGCGTAGTCCTTGAAATCTCCAAGCCTGTCACAGAAGCAAGGAGACTGAGACAGCCACAAGGATGAGGCCCTTGGGAGCCACAAGCCTGTTCTCCAAGCTTCCTGGCTCCTTTTCCCCACCCCCAATACACCAGCCTGGAGGAGCTCCAAAGAGATGGAGCAGGAAGAGGAGAGTGTGGGGGTTGCTGTGGCAGCACCTAGGGGATTTGGAGACATGCTCTGCGCTGCCCCCCCATCCCCACCCAGCAACTCCTGACACCAGATGCAGGCTCCGTGTCACGCAACCATCCACAGACATATCTTGACCATACATAGAGGCACATGACTCCACACAAACAGCACATAAAGCCACAACCATGATCAAGCTAGTCATTAAGACACAATGACATAGGGTACAGAAGCAATCGCACACAACCATAACCTCACAATATTACAAAGGCCAAATGTCTAAAGAATCTTCACCCAAAGACTTAACACAGTCACACACCCAGCGTCACACAAAGACCCAAATACATCCAGATACGTAGCCCAGCCTTTCTGCTTTCCTCCAGGACCTCGGACAGCTCCAAACTCTGGTAAGGCTCCTCCCTCTGCCAGAACCAGTAGATTAGTGATGGCAGTTGCTGGAACCCTAATCAGACCTCCTCCCCCCCCCACCCCCGACCATTCCCAGGGTGATTCCTTCCCAGCATAATCCATCTCCTTTCCTCACTTGGGAAGAGCTGGTCTGGAGAGGGCCTGATGAAATTTGGGTGGGAGGAATACCTGCGCAACGGCCGCGCCATGGGTCGCTGTTGGGAGGAGCAGGACTCCAACCCAAACCAAGGTGACCAGCAGTGGCGGCAGAGCTGCTGCCATCCTCCTCCTCCTCCGGCCTGTGGCTTGCTCCTCCCTCCCTCCTTCCTCTGCTGTCAGCGCAAGCGTGTTACTTCCTCCCCGCAGTCCTGCGCCACCTTCTAATGCACTTTCCTCTCTTCCTTCTCTTAAGGAAGGAGAGATCTTAGGATCATAGGTCAGAGGTGGAAGAGATTTTAGCGATCATCCAGTCCAACTCTCTGGAGGAAACTGACCCCAGGGAAAGGACTCTGTGCACTCACAATTACAGTTAAAGAGGAAAGGCTACTCCTTGAGTCTGACCTGAGCTCTGGCTTTCAGCGTGACTCACCCGCAACACCCAATACCACCTATTTTTCCTTCAGGCTATGGTGCTGAACCTCCACCCCACTCCCATCCCCCAGCCTCCTCCATTTGATCCCAGAAATACTGGGGTAAAAACGGAGAACTCTGATGGCAAACAACAAATATCCCATCCCAAGGAGTTGTGGCAGGGAGGCTTCTCATTCCCAGTAAGATCAGGGACGAAACAAGGATGTTACTCAATACTGTACTAGAAATGTTAGCTTTACCAATAAGAGAAGAAAAAGAAATCGAAGGAATTAGACTAGGCAAAGAAGAAAGTAAGCTACCATTCTTTGCAGATGATATGATGGTATACTTAGAGACTCAAGTAAAAAACTACTTGAAATAATTAACAGCTTGAGCAAAGTTGGAGGATGTAAAATAAACCCACCAAATCATTGGTATTTCTATATATTAGCAACAAAGCCCAACAGCAAGAAATCGAAAGAGAAATTCCATTTCAAATAACTGTAGAAAATAGAAAATTTGGGAAGAAATTTGCCAAGGAAGGTAGCCTACCCACCAACCCAGGAATTAGGAATATGAACGCAATTACAAAACACTTTGCACACAAAGTCAGCTCTAAATAACTGGGCAAATATTGCTTGCTCTTGGGTAGGTCCAGCTAATAAAATGAAAACGACAATTCTGCCTAAATTAATTTACTTATTCACTCCCATACCAATCAAATGACCAAAAATTATTTTATAGATGTAGAAAAAATAACAAATTAATCTGGAAGAACAAAAGGTCCAGAATATCAAGGGAATTAATGAAAAGAAATTCAAGGGAAGGCAGCCTAGCCATGCCAGATCTAAAACCGTATTATGAAGCAGTAGTCATCAAAACTATTTGGTACTGGCTAAGAAATAAGAGTGGTGGATCAGTGGAATAGGCTAGGTACACAAGACACAGTAGTCAATGACTACAGTAATCTACTGTTTAATAAACCCAGAATCCAGCTTCTGGGATAAGAACTCACTATTTGACAAAAACTGCTGCGAAAACTGGGAAACAGTATGGCAGAAACTGGGCATAGACCAACATCTTACACAATATACCAAGATAAGGTTAAAATGGGTACATGATTTAGAAATAAAGGGTGATACCATAAGCAAATTAGGAGAGCATGTAATAATTTATCTGTTAGATCTATGGAGAAGAAAAGAATTGTTGACTAAACAAGAGACAAAAAGCATTACGAGAAGTAAAATGGATAATTTTGATTACATTAAATTAAAAAGGTTCTGCACAAACCAAACCAACGCAACCAGGATATGGAAAGCTGGGAAACAATTTTTATAGTAAGTGTCTCTAATAAAGGCTTCATTTCTCAAATATATAGAGAACTGAGTCGAATTTATAATACAAGCCATTCCCCAACTGATAAATGGTCAAAGGATATGAATAGGCAGTTTTCAGATGAAGAAATCAAAACTATAGTCATATGAAAAAATGCTCTAAATCACTATTGATTAGACAAATGCAAATTAAAACTTTGAGGTATTACCTGACACCCATCAGACTGGCTAATATGTTAGAAAAGGAAAATGATAAATGTTGGAAATGTAGGAAAATTGGAACACTACTGCACTGTTGGCAGAGTTGTGAACTGATCCAACCATTCTGGAGAACAATTTGGAACTATGCACAAAGGGCAATCAAACTGTGCATATCCTTTGATCCAGGAATACCACTACTAGGTCTGTATCCCAAAGAGAATATTAAAAAGGGCAAAGAACAAAAATATTCATAGCAGCTCTTTTGTGGTGGCCAAGAATTGGAAATTGAAGGGATGTCCATCAATTGGGGAATGGCAGAACAAATTATGGTATATTATTGTAATGGAATACTATTGTGTTCTAAGAAATGACGAGCAGGCTGATTTCAGAAAAGCCTGGAAAGACTTACACGAACTGATGCAAAGTGAAGTGAGCAGAACCAGAAGAACATTGTACAGAATAACAGCAATAGTGTAAGATGATCAACTATAAATGATTTAGCTACACTCATCAATACAACGACCCAAGACAATTCTGAAAGACTCATGATGAAAAATGCTATCCGCCTCAAGAGAAAGAACTGATGGGGGTCTGAATGCAAATCAAAAAATGCTATTCTCACTTTTTTATTTTTTTCGAGGTTTTCTTTTTCCTTTTGGTCTGTTCCTTCTTTCATAAAATGAGTAATATGGAAAGGTTTTACATGATTGCACATATATAACCTATGTCAAATTGCTTACCGTTTTAGGGAAGGGGGAGGAGGAGGGAGGGAGAAAATTTGACACTCAAAATTTGTTTTAAATGAATGATAAAATTGTCTTTACATGCAATTGGAAAAAATAAAATGTTATTTAAAAAAGAAGCAATCGAAGCTATCAATAGCCAAAGTGCTCTAAATCACTAATAATTGGAGAAAGGCAAATTAAAAAGAAGTCTGAAGTCCCGCCTCACACCCATCAGATTAGCTGAGATGATCAAAAGGGAAAATTACAAATGTTGGAGGGACTATAGGAAAAGAGGCACTCTAATGTACCGGAGGTAGAGCTGTGAACTAGTCCAACCGTTCTGGGACCCAATTTGGAACTATGCCTAAGCTGTGAATACTCTTTGGGCCAGCAATACAACTACTAGGCAACTACCCAATTCAACTACCCCAAAGCGATCAAAAGGAGGACAAGGACCCACCCATTTGTACAAGAGTACTTATAGCAGCTCTTTGCTTGGTGGCAGAATATTGGGATCTGAGAGAGTGCCCAACAACTGGGGAATGGCTGAACAAATTATGGCATGTGATTGTGCTATAAGAAACGATGAAGGGGGTGGTGTCACAGAAACCTGGGAAGACTTGCATGAACTGATGCAGAAGGCAGTGAGCAGAACCACAAGGATAATTTGGACAGTGATATTGTAAGGAAAGCCATAGGATCTCCGATTACCATAGTGACTAACTACAGTTCCAAAGGACTAGTGATGAAGCCTGTGATCCACCTCCGGACAGACAGCTGACGGACTCTGAGGGCTGACTGAGGCAACTGTTTGGGGGCGTGGCCAATTGATTTTGACTATTACTGTTTTAACCTGGGGATGTATTTTTCTTGTTTTCTCAATGGGTGGAGGAGCGAGGGGGGGAAATTGGAAACTAAAAATAAAATGGAAATTAAAAAAAAAAAAAAGAAAAGAAACTCGGGAGGATCCAAAAAGGGCAGGGTGGGTCAATGGGGGCCAGTTCCTGACGTCAGAACAGAAGCGGCTACCAAGCCACTCTGTGGGGAGCAGGGGCCGAGCCCCGCCCTGGGCCCTGTGACGTCAGCCGGTCCCGGGCCAATCGGGCGACGGGCCCGAAGTCTGGAAGTGCTCGCGCGCTCGCGGCCCCCGCTTCTCCTCACCTCCCGTTCTCGCTGCTGGGCTGGAGCGGGCCTTCCCGGCTCTTCGGCTCCGCAGCTTTAGGCCCCGGCCCCGGCCCCGGCTCAGCCCTGGCCCTCGACCTCGGCAGGCTCCCGGAGGGAGCGAGGCTCGACATCAGGCCAGGGCTGGGGCCGGGGGGGGGGAGAGCGTGTGCGCGCAAGCCCGGGCCCTCTGCACGGAGGTGACCGCCATCTGCTCCCAGGTCGAAGCCTTCTGGACCCGGCTTCGGCGTTTATGCGACAGGGCTAAAGCCCAGGCCGAAGCGCACGGCCGTCTCTGAGCGGCCCCGCCCCCCGGCCCGCCGAGCCAATCCAAGCCTCCCTCCCAGACTCCCCCGGCCCCGGCCCGCCCCCGCGAGAAGAGCCGCGCCCATTTGAGGAATTGGCCGGAGGGAAAAACAGGAGCGCCGGTCTTTCCGGCTCCCGCCACCAGTGTCGCGTCTAGGGAGAGAAAGCACCAGGTGTTTTTCTGCGTGGCTTAGCGCCAGCTCAGGGTACTGAGCAGCGGCCCTCGCCGGAAAGGAAAATGGGAGGGACTACAAGCCCCAGAGGGCAGTGCGCGTGCACCTGCGCGGATCCCACGCCAGCGAGTTGGGGATTGGGCGCCCGCGCTCGGTCGGCCCGCCCCCTCCTCCGCTGCCGCACCTGGGGAGGAGAGAGGGGAGGGGGAGGGGCGGAACTCTGGGCCACTTGGTTCCTTTGCGGCTAATTGGCCGCTTTTCCCGGGACCTGCCGGATGTCTGGTAGCGGCTGGCGGGCTCACAGCTGGGATAGAAACTCTCGCTTCTCCCGGGTCCGCAGGCCTGATGGGAGTGGCCATCCCCGGGGCTGGAGGATATCAGGGAGGAGGGAGGACAGATTCGAGGGCGGGGCTTGACTGTCCCGGAGCTGTCTGATAGGGATGAGCTGGGCTGTGGACCTCTTCACTGCCCCCAGGAGCCTGAGCCAGAAAGTAGGGTAAGGCTGGATCCAGCTGCCTTCGTATCTGCTCTTGGCCGCCTCGTAGGACCCCGATTGTGCCTTTGCGCCTGAGCTCTTGGGATCTGGGAAGAGGAAACTAGCATATGGAAAGCCCATGCAGTCCCCTTCTGACAGCAGCTTCTCTTCCTAGGGCCTCTGGGTCACGTTGTATTGTGGCCACAGCCTCGTTGCCTGGTATTGTCCAGCTCCAGGTAGACGTTGCTATTGCCTGGAAGGCCTGTGAATCTTGCCATGTCTCTCAGGCCCCATCCATCCTTACCAGGTGGCCACTGCCCTGGAAATCATTCACCACTTTAAGGGGCTGACCTTGTTCTGTGGGATGGGGACCAGGGCCAGAGCCTAGCTTGGGCTTACGAGCTCGGTGGCAAATCATTTCAGCCCAGCAGATGCCACCTGTCTCTTAACCTTGTACCCTTGTGTACCCATCTGCTTTTGTCTTCTATTGTAATCCCCGGTCCCATAGGACAGCTTTGACCTTTTCAGTGTGTCTCTCAGTCCCTGACTGTCTGCAACTGTCTCTTTCCCCACAGTCACTGGGCTACATGGCACAGATGAGTATACCCAGACTCCACTCCTTTTGACTGTGTCTCATCACCCTCCCTGGTCCCAGTATCCTTGACAAGTCCCCTGGCCCACCCCTAAAGATCTCCCACATCTCTTCTGGGTCTTCCCACCTGCCTGATGTCCAGGCCTCCAGGGAGTGAGGACTGTCTCCTCATCCTGAAGCCTGGAGGGAGCCTTGTTGCAAAGGTAAGCAAATGCTCTGGTCGGGGAGGGCTTTGGCCCTTCCCAGTGACCTCTTCCCCCATCCTCTCAGGGCCAAGCCTTGACTCTGCTTTACTTCCAGCTTCAGCTCCTCATCCCTAATGTCATCTGTGCCAAGCCCAGGAGCACCCACAACTCCAGCACTGGTGAATAGGGCTGCACAGAGGCCTAAGCTTGAGACTAGCTAGGGGAAGGGAGGCAGCCTCTAAGGAAGCCTCTCAACTTGCCTCCCTCCAGTGCAATCAAGGCTTCTTCCTTTGAGAGGCTGATTTTCCCATGTCTAGACTCTGCTTTTTCCCCTCTTCCTTCTACAGCCAGCTTCTCTCTGCTTTCTACAACCTCTCCGTCCAGGATTTGTCTGAGTTTCTTCTCTCCATAGTTTGAGTCTTGACCATCCACGTTTGGACTCTGCCCCTTCCTCAGGGGCAGGCCCAGAGCCTGTAATCTCTTGGGGGTAGGTCCTGGCATTCAGGAAGGGGCATCAAATCCAGCCCCCACCCTCTGTAGCTTAAGAGTCTTGTCAAAGCTGAGGAGGGCAGGGACACCAGAGCACACCTTCCAAGGGACAGCCGAGGAAGAACAACTGGAAACTGGCTTGAATCAGTGGGGCCTGACTTGATTCTCTGGGCCATGGGGAGCACATTTAGGGAGATTTGGGAGCTGAGGATGAACCTGGGCTTTCAAAAGTGAATTTGGCAAGGCAGATTGTAATGGTGGAAAGGCCATAGAGGAAGAAGTGGCAGTGGCCCAGGCAGCTCTAGGCATGGCCACGAGAACACTTAGAAGCCAAGGGTTTGGAGAGGTGTTGAGACTAGATAAGAGACAGCAGCAGCAGGATCTGGGGGAGAGTCTCCCCTCTGCTCCTGACTACCTGAGTGGCCCTTTTCTAGGCACGTCCTCAGTTTCCTCACTTGTAAAATGCGGGTTAGGGTTGGAACACTCCCTCCCTGCTGTCCCATCCCCACTCCAGAGTCCACAGTTTGAGTCTCCTGTGGTCTCACTTCCCTTTCGAAGCTGTCACTCTCCCACTTTCCACAGCCAACCTTCCTTCTCCCCGCCCCCACCCCGAGGCATATGTGGTCTGCCAGGGCTATGTACCCTTGCTTGTTTGTGTCCCCAACATGCTGAGCCCCCCACTCGGTTACAGCTGGAGGAAGTAAGGAGCTGTCTCTGGTGGTTCCTGGTCTACTTTCGCAGCCCTTCTTCGTCTGATTTCCCCCTTTGCCACCCAAGACCTGGACATCAGACATCTCTCTCCAAGGGCTGATATTCCTGGTCCCTTTGTTCCTTCTGGGCCAGCTTGCAGGAGGCTGCTTGTCTTGGCAAGAGCCCTGCATCCTCAGAGAAGACTGGGGACATGGCTTTTGTATCTAGGAGCCCTCAAGGGCAAGAGCGGGAGCAAGTGGGCAAGGACCAAAGGCCCGGGCTCCCCTCCTAGGCCCTTGAGGAAGGAGCCAATAAAAGGCCCTTGGAATTCCATAGCCCCAGTGTCTCCTGCCTCTTGATTGCTGGGAGGGCTCAGATTTAGGGAAATAGCTCACACACACAGCTCCAGTACTTGTGCCTTACCTAGTTTTATCTGACAATAACAAACCATTTATAAAAAGGAGAACTTTCTAGCAGAATGTGTGGGTGGAAGACATGGTCTCAGGGCCCTGCCCTCCAAGGACCCCTCCCCCCCAAATCCCCAGAGCCCCTTTGGGGGAGGGGAGCCGCATGGCCAGGACTCCAGCATGTGCCCAGGGCAGGTACAGAGGACCCACGAGGGGGAAGAAAGAGAAGGGGAGGTGGGGGAAGGCCCTCAGCTGATGAGGCGATAGAAGATCCAGCAGCTGAAGGTGAGCCAGTGACTGGCCCAGCCGAGCTCAGACCACTTGCGGATGGTGTGGGACATGCCGTAACCCTGGGAAGGGGATGAGCATGGCAGTGGTGAAGAGGCCTGGGCCACCCCTGCCCTGAGGGGCCTGGGGACAGGACAAGGGTGACTATGACGGGCATCAGTGATAGCCCAACTTCCCATCCCTCAGACCTTTTCCAGTCCCTCCGTTGGTTGGGTGACTCATCCAAATCCTACCTGTTCCTCAGTGGCATCATCAGTGTCTACATCAAAGAGGGAGCCCAAATAAGCCAAGTGAAAGACAGCTAGGGCCCTGAAGAAGAGGTTCAGCACCTGCACGCCCAGACCCTGGGGGGGACACGGGGAACGGGGTTTTTGGACCTGGCCTGAGAGAGAGGCGAGAGCATCCCAGAAAGGGGTGGGCATGGCTATGGCCAGGCGTTGGGAGGAAGGGAGGGGAGGGCAGAAGCAGAGAGGCCAGGGAAGGAAATAAGGGCAGGTTCTGGGGGAGGGGAAAGGCAAGTCATCTCACCGTGCGGTGTTGGTGTGGACAGTCTGGGGGGCAGCGCTTAGAGAGGACACAAGCATTGAAGATGGTAGCCAGCCGCTTCCGGAGCACTGAGGACCAAGAAAATTGGCAGTTCTTTGGAGGTTGGGGTTCCAAAGGGAGTTAAGGAAAGAAGAAGGGAGGCTTTCAGGGCCTGAGGAAGGGGATGAGGCATGCAGGAAAGGGGAGGGAAAGATGAGGCCTTCTAGAAGGTGAGGTGAGAGGGAGAGGGGAGGAAAGGGGCATCTCACCATGTTCCACATACGTGATGAAGGCAAGAGTGAGCAGCACGGCCCCCAAGTGGAAACTGAAGCCCTGGGGGGTGGAGAGAATGCCAGGCCATGGGGCAGAGGTGGGGTAAGAAGGGACAGCCCCAAACCTCCACCTCGCCCACTCCTTACATGCAGGAGGGCACTGGCAGCGTAGGTCACAAGGAGGGCTGAGAGCTTGCCGAGGCGAAGGGAATTCTTGAAAACATCTGGAGAAGGCCAGGGAACAAGCCTCACTCTTCCCAGTTTGCTTTAGTTTGTTGGGGGGGAGGGCAGGTCCCCAGCCTCCTTCCCCTCCCCTTCCCCCCCTCCAACCCTGGGACAGATCATCTGGGAAGGAAAGAGGATGGAGAGAGAGAAATCCCTAGCTTCCTCCCTCCCCAGGGCCAGATCCCTGGCCTGGCCTCCCGCAGTGGGACGGGGTGGGTCTCACAGGAATTGAGCCAGTGTGACATGGGCAGGTTCCAGCTGGTGACGACCTCAACCATGGACCTGGGAAGCTCCACATTCAGGGGCCTCGACACAGTGAGGTCCCTGCAGGGAGAAAGCAGTTGGGAGCAGGAAGGGCTGTACCAGCTGCTACCCCCAGGAAACCCAGCCTCTGGAAGGGGATTCCCTACCACCGCAAGTGGTCCTTCTCCTCTGTGAAGCCTGCCCCAGCCAGTGTTGTCGTGCCCTCTGACAGGAAACCCACAAAGTAGTTACTGAAGTGGAATGAGATGGCACTCTCGTAGGCACGCAGCCACCTGGGGTGGGAGAAGAGTGGGGTGTTGGAGCATGCCCCCCACCACTAGCCACCCAGATGTTAACTTGCTTCTCCTCCACAGAGACTCACCTGGCCACAGCGCCCCTGATGGATGAAGTACAAAGAAGGGAAAAGAGAGAAGAGACAAGTGTCAGCAGGAACATGGAGGACAGAAGGAGGGGCTGCTGAGCCTGAGTGGGCAAGCTGAACCTTACCTCACTTGGCGTTTCTTGCTGCAAATATGGAGGCATGGGGAGGGGAGAGGAGAAAAAGTCAGGGGTGCTTGGAATAGGAGGCAGACCAGAGCGTAGGCTAGGAGCCTGAAGAAAGGGCTGTGCTGGGGGTGGGCCGCAGGCCCCACTGCTCACCTGCGCAGCAGCCGGTCCCCGTAGAGTGGGATGAAGTAAGGGAAGAGGTAGGGGCCCACGCAGGTGGAAACCACCAAGCACAGGAGAGCCCGGGCCAGGCTCCCTGCCACCTTCCCCAGCCATGTGAAGCTCTGCAGGACACGGTAGGGGGTGGGGGGAGACCAATGTCAGGGGCTGCCCTAGCTGACCTCCTCCCACCCTGTCACCAGCCCATAGGCCCCTGCCCTGTCACCAGTGGTCGGCCCTCGACAGCGTGGAGATAGCTGCGGAAGTGAAGCCAGGGCCCGAAGATGATGGTGCCCACGAAGTAGAGGTAGCCCATGAACTCCACAGGGGAGGGCACTGCACCCAGCTCACCCCGATCCAGGTCAAAGCCCAGGGACACGGCTTTCATGGCGACGATCATCTGGGCCCCTGCAGGCGAGCGAGCAGGCGGACGACGGCGGGCGCATGCACCCAAGGGGCCCAAGGGGGGTGACCAGCCAACCAACCAGGGGCCGAGGAAGGTACTGAAGGGTGGGAGGGGGAAGGACTCAGGATTGGGGGAAGGCCTGCCCTGGGGTAGGGGGGGAACTTACCCCTCATCTTGTGCCAGGTCACAGTATCCACCATGTGCATCTCCCTGGGGGGGGGGGGGTGCAGATTGCACTGGTTTGCCTTCTCAAGTCTTTAGGTTCATTATTTGTTTCTCTGCCCCGGCTCTCTTTGCCCACCCCAGCAAAGTGCCCCATCTCCTTTGTCTTCCCTTTTCTCCAGCCCAGGACTCCTACCCCATGAGCAGGTAGATGAGGATGGTCACAGAGAGAAAGACCCCACGGTGAGATGAGTGTCGGCACAGGAAGAGGACCAGGTAGCACAGGAGGCTGAGCAGCACTACCCACACCATGTGCCGTTGGAAGAAGTGGTACAGGCTGAAGAAGCCCCCGGCCACCATGCTAGCATGTTTCACAGCTGGGGGTAACCCTGCAGAGTGACAGGGAAGAATCCCCCCCACCCCTGCTAAGAAGCCAGCTTCTAGGAAGTGCCCTCCTCTCCAGCCAGTCTCCAGGAAGTGCCCTCCACCCTACCCCATACCCTGAAGAGCTCCGTCTAGGAAGCCCAGTTCCCCTCCAGAAAGCCTCCCCCCGCCAGAAGCCAACCTCCAGAAAGCCTCCCCCCAAACCTGAGGACCCAGCCTCTAGAAACCTGGTTCACCCCCACCCCCACTCCAGGACCCAACCTCCAGGAAGCCTCTCTGCCCCTCTACCTTTCTTTCCTCCCAGGACCAGCCCACTCACCAAGTCTCCAAAGGAGGCGGCAGGTCAGGCAGACAGCCAGCAGAAGCCACAGCTGGTCCAGGCCCTGCTGGGCAGTGGGGACCACGCAGCCCTGCACCAACTGCTGGAAGAAATCCTGCCGGCTGAAGGTAGCCATGACGACAACGATGAGCCCAGGGACAGGGCTGAGGACCTGGTCAAAGAGTGGGGAGTAAATCAGGCTGGGCATGAGACTAGGATTGTGGCGGCACTCTTCATGTGTGAGTTCAGTGGGCTGGCCTGCTGCTGTAACCCCATGAATGCACGTCTGTGTGTGTGTAATGGGCTGGCATGCGGGTATGATGTGTGAGGAGCTGTTACATACTGCTGTGCGTAATTGGGAGGCTGGCCTGTTGGCCAGTGTAGGTGTGTGTGTGTGCGTGCGCACACGCGTGTGTGATGGGCCGGCCTGCTGGTGCATGCCCCTTTTGTGTGTGTGTTGTTTGTGTGACGGGTCTGGCTTGCAGGTGTGTGTGTCTGTGAGTCTGTGTTTGATGGACTGGCCTGCCAGTGGATCCCCGTGGGGGTTTCAGGAGCTGCCCTGCCGGTAGATCACCTTGTGTATGTGTGGGGGAGGGGGAGCGTTAAGGGGCTGCGCGTGCCTCTCTCTGCCATCCTTCCCCCTCCCCCCTCCGGTCCGAGTGGAGGGAGATGGAGGGGGATGGTGGAGGAGATGGGAGAAGATCGGGGGATGCTGACCAGGGACCTCCTCCCCTTCCCTCCTTTCCCCTTTCTTCTCCATCTTTGGCCCAGAGGATGGGGAAGCGATTTTCCTCCACCTGCCCCTTACCTGGCCGCCTCGTCCTCCGTTGGCCACAGAGGCGGCTTCCCTTCCAGCCACCTTCTCCACCGGCCCCAATCACGCAGGGTTGACGGCGGCCCCTTTAACGCAGCGGGGAGGCCGGCTCTGAGCCAGGGAGTTCGGAGCCAATGAAGACGCGTAGATCCTTTGCGCAACCAATGGGAGTGCGGTGAAGTGGGGGGGGGGGGAGGGGGGGAGAGAAGGATCCGAGGCAGCCGAGGGAAGCGGGGGGGGGGGGGGGGGGGTGGAAAGGAAAGAAAGAGGTGACCAATGAGCTTGAGTCGAACGTTCGGTAAACCAATGGGAGCCCGTCGAAGCCGGGAAAAAGGTACATTACCGGGCTGGCGGGGCTGGAGGAGGTGAGTGGAGGGAGGCTGCTGCCAATGGACACACGCAGAATATTCGCGTGACCAATGGAAGTGTGGCGCGGGCGGAGGAGGAGGAAGGGACAGGAGGAGGCGGAGGAAGAAAGGAGGAGGGAGAGAGGAGGCCAGAGAGAAGAGGGTCAAAGAGGTGGGAAAAAAAGGAGAAAAGAGGGACCGAAGAATAGGAGGGGAAAGTACAGAAGGCGAACCAATCTCCAATTAGATTGGAAACTTCACGAGGGGAGGGACTATCTTTCGCTTTTATATCCCCAGGTATAGTGCCTGGCACATAGTAGTTGCTTAATAAATGTAGATTAACTGACAAAGAGGAGGAGGGATAAAGGAAAAAGAGAGCAGGGGATCCGAGGGGAGGAGGGAGAGGAGGAAAGAGGGAGCAGGAGGACCCAGGGA
>NW_023494440.1:0-22875 GCF_011100635.1 Trichosurus vulpecula
TGCTGCCTAATGTTCACAAGTCTTGGAGCAGAAAAGGACACCAGCTAGTCTGACAAGCTCATTTACCAGACGAGGAGACGGCAGTGCAGGGAGATGATGTGACTGGCCGCAGCAGACCACTCAGGGGAGATTCTACCCTCAGCTCTGACTCCAGCCTGGGGTTCTTTCTCCCATACAAAGTGGCCTGCAGGTTCAGAGTCCTGTCTGGCATCCAAAGCCTTTCACCACTGGGCAGACTCCAATCCAGTTCAGAAAAAACAAATGGAAGTCACCGAAAGGCAGGTTTCAGCTCAATATAAGGGCACAGGGCAGGGGGAAGAGAACCAAACCCTTAATGACAAGGAGAGCCATCCCAAAGTGGAAGGAGCTGCTGCCTTGGGGGCCATGAGCTCACCATCCCTGGAGACCTTCAGACAAAGGCCGAATGACCACTCCATGCTGCAGCACACAGACCTTGGACTTCTGGGGGGCCTCAGAATCCTGCCTGCCACTACTGTCTGTGTGATTTTTGCTAAGCCACATCTCCTCGGAGCCTCAGCCTTCTCATCTATAAAATGGCTAGGATGGGTTAAATGCCCTCCCAGGTCCATCCCCAGATGATATCTAAGCGTCTGTGATCTGTGGTCTCATGCCCCACTAACAAAGACCTGTCCTTGACCAATTTTGTTTGACCTTCTGAAGCTTCCTTCAAAAAAAAATACAAAAAATGGGTCTCTGGGATCTGTCCCTTGGTTTTCTAAAGACTGATTTTGTACAAAGGTCTGAGATGCTGATGAGACACCCAACATGAGCAGGAGGTAGCTCCCACTCTTAACCCTGACCTTGGTGCTCAACCCATCCCAGCAAGTCTCAAAGAAATCAGACCCAAATAACCAAGGGACTGACCCCAGAGTTGACATCGGAGGTTCCCAATCCTTGGGATACCAAGGCACATTTCCCCACTGGGCCTACTGTTCCCCAGAGGAAATTCTGCCCATGGGAGATTAAGCACCTACTGCATCCTGAGCAGGGAGCTGGGCCCTGGGTGGGGGGGATGGCGTCAGGGCTAACAGGGCCAATGTGCTGTCTTTTCTTTCTTTTAACTAAACATGCCCCAAGTGCCCATTAGTGAAGGACCTTGGACTTTCCGACTCGATCCAGTCCATAAAATGCTTCTCAGGGGGCTCGAGGCTTTCAGACCTGGCCTTGTTTGTGGCTGGCAAGCCCTATGTCAGGTCCACTATCTGCCTAGTGGCATCATTCAAGCCTGGGGTCACCTCAGGGCTGGGGTCACACAGAGCACAGACCTGCCCTGAGAGGCTCCAGCTGCCCCAGGCAGGTCCACACTGGGATCCTGGCTTGCCATGTTCTTTCAATGCTGATAGTGACTCCTGAGCTTCAAGACACTGCACCAGTCTATCCTTCCCACCATGCCCTCTCTCATTCCAAATACACTCTTCTACCGGCCTCTCCTTCTTTCCTTCTGTGACTGTGCCCAGCGCCAGGCAAAGCCTGCTCTTGGGGATTGTCAGCGCTCGACCCTTCCCTTCCCGATGTGATAGAATACTCCCGTTCCAAACATACAAGGGCACAAAATAATAAATACACCCAATGGCGGGGGGCCCAAAGACAGCAGAGAGTGTAGTGTTGGTGCACAAAGGGTTAATGAAGGGCTGGGGAAAGAGGAGGAAGAGAGAGCCGGGGCTGGAAGAACAAAAGCCCAAATTGATGGGGACATTACTGGGGGAAATAAATGCAGAGTAGATACAGGGCTGGGCCAGCTGAAAACACAGAACTCACTGTCTGACTGATCGTCTGGGTCACCCAGGAAGGGCTCAAGAGCCTTGAGTTACAAGCACCCAGTCCCCCAGAGAGTCTCACTCACAGCGGCAGCCTGCCGGTGGGGGGTGGGGTGGGCCTGGTAGCCTGGCACTCGAGGCCTCAGGCCAGGCCTGGGACAGCAGCAGGAGCAGATCCACTCAGCCCCCACCCCAGGGGGAGACAGGTCTCCACCGCAAGTTCCCATCACCTCCCCCCAGTTCCTCCCAGCGCAGGCAGGACCCTCTGCCACTTTGGGCTGTGGGGGCTGTTGTCTTTGTCCGAAATGGATGGCAGGTGGGAATGGGAAAAATCGAATGTGGGGAAGAGTAAGGAGGGGCTGGCAACACAGGGGGCCTCACAGTGACGCACCTGGCTTCCCTGAACATGAAACGGGGCCAGTGACCCCCTCCCAACAAAAACTGGCCAAGGAAGGATGGGTGGACAGGGATGTTTGGCAGAGATGGGGGAGGGGCTGCATGTGTGTGATGGGAGATAAGCTTCACAACCTTGATCAGTCCCACATCTCCCAGATGTCAGCACAGGCCTGAGGACTTGCTCAGGTGGCCCAGAGGAGCAAGCCTCACCCACAGACAGGTGTCAGAGGGATGCCGTACAGCTACCTCACCCCAACCCTATCACCACAAGGAACTGGTTCCCCCCATTCCTTCCAGGGTTATTTCTCCAGCAACCTCCCCCATCCACTGAAATTGTGCAGCACTACAGTAGACCTGAATGGCATCTCCCCACAAGTGTTCCCCTGGGTTTCTGGCAGTCCTGAGCTCCCAGGGGGCTCTGCTCTGCATGGAGAGGATCCAAATGTCCCTCCCTTTGGCGTCTTGAAGACCCCTCCCAGGCGGATCCAAGAATCCTGCTCCTGTGCGTTGTCAGAGTTCGGAAGACACACCTCCTGGGGAGCCCCACACCTGTTAGGGACTGGGTGGAGATGCATTGGAGGGGACCTGAAGGCACCCCTGCAGCAGGGGATTATAGCCATCATCCTTGTTCCACTCATTCTGGGCTCACCTGAGGAATGTGCCTGACTTGTGGCACATGCGCAAAGGGTGGCTGTCAGAAAAGAAGGGCCCAAGAGCCTCAGGGAAGGAGCAGGAATCTGCACCAGCAGGAAGGCCTTGGGCATGGCATTACCCAGCCTCACTGCCTGGCTGGCTCCATCTACACACACACACTCTTATAGACAGATGTTCCTGCATGTGTGTGTGCATAAACATACATGTGTACATATAACGTATGTGTACAAATATACATGTGTGGTGTGTGTACATAGACATACATGCATAAATACATGCATGTAGTATGTGTGTGTGTAAATCTGTAGCTACATCTATCACACCTCTTCTTTCTTCTTTTCTCTCTCAGCCCTCCACACTGGCTGCCCAGGACAGGAAGCCTCCAAACAGCAGATGTCAGGAAATATTCTGTGTATCTGAATCATTTCAAGAGGTCAGGTTCTCCCCCGCCCCCTGCCCCTTGCCTTCCCCCCACACACATGCCTCCCCAGTGGGCTCTGTCTGCCAGCCTCTGGGACCTCTGCTGGGGTCACAGGCAGCTGAGGAGGTTGGGCAAACTCGGGAAGTAGGGTGAGATGGGGAGTCGGGGAATGGCCTTCTGAGGAGCCCTGCCTGGCAGCAGCATGGTGTCTGGGAGCTCAGCACCCGCCCATCAGGATTTCCTGGCAGGCATCAAACATTGAGTAAAAATTCCACATCATTGCCATGGCTTCCAAAGGAAGTGATGTGTGTATTGGGGAGGGAGGAGTGCAGATTGTGTGTGCTGAGTTCAGCAATTTGCTGGCCCCTCTGCCTGAGTGTGCACATGTGTGTGGGTGTGTGTGCACCTCCCTGGAGTGCAGGGGTTCCTGCCCCTCTCCCCAGGCTGTGCCTCAGTACTCCACCCCCACTCTCCTGATTTCCTCCTTCTCCCTTCCATTTTTAGTCCTTCCTCTCCCTTTTCAATTTCTTTTCCTTCTCTCCTCCTCCTTTTCCTCACTCCCTTTTCTCTGTATTTGCCTATTCCCTCATGCTTAGTCCCTCTCTTTCCCTTTTCTCTCTCTCTTTCTCTTTCTCATTCTCTCTTTTTCTTCCCATCTCTCTCCAGCTTGGCCTCCTTTGCTAGGCTCTCTTCTTCCTGCCTTTTGTCTCATTCCTTCTCTCTTTTTCTCAAGCCCTGAAAACATGTGTTGCTGCCTTCCCAGGTCCCCGGCACTGGGTGGGGTGACTGGGGGAGCCCCAGGCCACACCCTCCCTGCTGCCCCTCCCTGCCCCACCTCCTTGCAACACAGCTGGGTGTAGCACTCACCCCCAAGTTAGGCCTTGGCCTCCAGCTCCCCGTCTCTACACTCCACCCCGTTTCGTGGTGAGAACCTGGCCTCAGGCCAAGCTAGGGGGGAGGGGGAGAAGGGATCCTGGGGCAGACAGGGCTGAAAGAGGGAGGAACGGTATGGAGGTGGGAAGCAGAGAGGCAGGGGGCATGATGGGGAGAGAAGAAGAAGGGCCTTCTCAGCTTCCCCTGCTCCGGTCTCCTCAGTGAGGGGAGCTGCCTCCCTGCAACAAGCCTTAGCCAGAGCTGGAAGCCTCCTTTCCCTCTTGGCACCTTTGCTCCGCCCAAGGTGCTCTCCCGGGGCCCTGGGACTTCTACATTGTATGACGGTGGGCAGGTCACTGTGGGCTGGGGGAGGGAGGCAGCACTGGCTGGGCTGAATCACCCCATCCATCAGGCTGCTGCCCCAAGGGTGAGATGGGTGGGGAAGGGGTGAGTCTGCCCAGATGCCCAGCTCCTGCTGCCGTTTTCTGGGAGCCCTGGGGAAGCGAGTGCTCAGCTGGGTGGAGACTGTCAGGGTACCAGCCCCTCTCCCCAAGCTTACAACTGAGGCATGCCCACTGGTTCAAACCAACTCCATGGCCTTACGTCCAAATGTGGACTGATAACAAAGACTGGCTTTCCCAACAGCCTCTAAAGGGGGCAAAGCACTTAATATGCATTGCTTCCTAATACCCAGTGAAGTAGGCATGTCATCCACATTTTACAGATGAGAAATCTGGGGTGTAGTGATCCCCACTTCTGGAGCTGCTGGGAAGCAGGGGAAGGACCCAGGCCTCGAAGGCCTGAGATGGAAGTCGGGGCCCTGATCCCTCTACTCCTCTGGTGGCCCTGGGGACACAGTCATGAGCCTGCTTCTCAGCCCGCACTCCCAAGGACCCCCAGAATAAAGCAAATGCTTGTCCAGCCAAACCAGCCTTTTTTCCTGTTCTTCTCACAGGACCCTCCATCTCAGGCAGTGGGTCCCCCATGCCTGGGATCCTCTCCCTCAGGCCCTCTGCTGGTTCCTTCAAAGCTCGATTCTGCCTGCCCTGCAGCAGTTTATCCCACTCCCTGAAGTTGGGGACTATTTCCATTTTTTCTTGGCATCCCGAGTACCTGGCTCCTACAGTGGGAGGGGTCTAATAAAGGCCTGTCCAGCCCCACTGGATGAGGATGAAAATGTGTTCTCTCTCCCTTAACTCTGTGGCTTCCAAAGTTCTTTCCTTTGAGATGGGTGGCCATTTCACAGATGAGAAAACTGAGGCCCAGACAGAAAAGAATGGAGGGTGCTTATGCACAGGTGTCAACAGATGTGTGACGAACCTTCCAGGCCTCAGTTTCCTCACCTGTGAAATGTCGCTCTCACAGAGGGACAGGGAGGACCACGTGAGGTGACATCCATCAAATCCTGCACAGCCTTGAAGTGCCATTTACATGGTGCTCTGGGGAATCGAGGAGCCCACAGGACTCACAGGTGCCCTCTCCAGGCCACAGCACAGAGCCACCCGACCATACATACACACACACACACACACACACACACACACACACACACACAGAGATACACACACATGCACACACATATACATAAATACATACACAGAGACACAGACACACATACAGACACAAACACATATATACACACACATACAGAGATACACACATACACATGCAGAGATACACACACATAGAGATACACACACACACATACACCCTGGTCAGGGGGCCATTTCACCCTGGCCCAGGGTCATCACGCTGCAGGGAGTCCAAGGGCCACACCTGGCCCCTGGCCTCTCCCCAGGCTGGCCTTCCTCAGGACCCAGTCATTTGGAGGAGGCAGATGAAGTCGAGCTGGGGCTACCCAGGACCATCTGTCGCCTACAGGGACCCCAGGGCTCAGGGCCCAGGCCCCTGGCCAGTCTCTGGCTGCCCCAAGCAGGCAGGCACAGGCTTATCAAAGCCCTGGAAAAGCCAGACAAGTCCAGCCTCTGAGAGCAGGCTGGGATCCATTCCTGGCCAAAGGAAGATCAGCTCCAAGACAAAGGGACCCTTGAGCCTGGCTGGGCCAACTCCCTCATTTTGTAGAGAAGGCCTGAGGCCCAGACAGGGCCAGACTTGGGGCTCTTGAACCCCAAATCCCATGGGGTTAGGAAAATGGTTGCTTTGCTCAGGAGGGCTGGATTTCCCATCCCGACTTGACCACTCACTATGTCTACCAAGCAAACTCATCTTCCTGAATTTGGGACTCCTCATCTATGACATGGAGATCGATTAGTCAATCAACACATTTCTCAAGGGGGTACTCTGCATCCATCACTAGACCGAGTGCTGGAGACTCAGAGAGGCCACTGAAGCAATCCCTGTCGCCAAGGACATTCTCAATGCCTGCTTCCCTACTCCATTTGTAGAGGGCTCCAGCCAGGCGAGCCCAGGCCTGAGTTCAAGTGCCTCCAGACAACTCTCTCAGGCTAGCATTTATAGCAGCTCTGCATCCCTGGAGGGAGTGACAGAGACTGGGAATTCCCCTCTGAGATAAAATCATAGGGAAAAACAACGGCCTCGTGGGTGTGAGCAGGCCCGTGGGCCGTTGGTCGGCAGGTGTGGCCACACCCATCTTCCCCCACATGGGCCATCGGCTTGCCTAGGACCCTGCCGGGGCCCATCTCCTCCAGAGGCCCTGGCCCCGATGCCCCCACATTTGGAGCCTCGAGCATCACCCTGCATCGGGGCACACGCAGGCAGCATGCTGAGCCCAAGGAGCAGCCGGCCCCAGGGAAGCCCTCGGGGGCCTACGATTCCCCTTCGTGGCTGATGGCCCCTGAGCTCCTGAGAAGGTCCCGCAGCCACCTGGGAGGGCTCCTGTGCTTCCTAGGCTGCCCCTAGGTTCCTAGTTGTTGCTAGTATTAATGTAGGGCGTTAGGGCTTGCCCAATGCTGTACAAATGGGATCGCCTTTATTATTGTCAATGTCCTCATTTTTGAACAGAGGAGACTGACACAGACGGGGTGACTTGTTCAGGATCCAGGCTAGGACTCGTCGGAGGCAAGATCTGAACCCAAGTCTTTGACGCCAGGCCCAGCTCGATCCCTAGGGCCTGCATTTACCGAGCGCATCGAAGGGGTCAGAGCCTCCGCTGGAGCTGACCACACCCTTCAGCCTTTCTCCGACAGACCGTAGAGCGCTGGATACCAGCGCTGAGAGGCTTCCTCAGCCTCCATCCCCTTTGGGGCCAGTATGGAGACACCGGGATGGCCATGGCCACAGCACAGGGGTCAGGGTGTGCCCATCGCGGCTTCGGGACGGCGGCGGGGGAGGCCTCGTGGAGAAATGGGCGTCCACCCTATTAACGGTCATTTGGTTGCTTCTGCCTTCTTTGGAGCTTTGCTGCTTCGCACAGTGTCCGGCGCATAGTAGGTCTTACTATCGATATTATCGAAATTAAATAACCACATTAAAAACATTAGGAACCAAGGCCTTCACAACTGATTGCCCGATGCCGTTAGCTCCCGCCTCAGATTGAAGGTCTTTCTAAGGACAGAGGACTCTGGACCCACGCGGTCACCACTCGCCCTGCCCAGCTTTGCGTCTCTGAAACGGGATGGGCACACTGCCCGCATTGTTCTCCAGACCACTGACCGACGGACCCAACTGCTTCGTGCGACAGGCGAGGAAGCTGAGACCCTGCCGCCAAATCGGAGAGGTGCCATCTCAGGGCCGCAGCACCCCAGCCCCACGCCGGCTGCCCTCCCGTCCCGGCTTGTTCTCAGTGAACGCCCTGCTCCATTCCTGGGGGGACAGAAGTCGGGCTCGGTGGCCCTGGCCAACCGGTTTCCCTCTGGAGGAGGGTGAGGTCATTCACCAAAAACGTCCTGCAGGACGAGCAGATGTTTCGACTCCCACCACACTGTCCCCATCCCAACTAGGCGGAGGCGGGACTGAAGGGGGAGGGGGCGCACGGCTAGCCCAAGGAGCCCCGCCCCCTCACCTGGGACCCTGCTCTTCCTCCTGCCGGACCAGGACGGCTGGCACTGGGGCCACGCCCCCTCACAAGGCTCGGACTTAGTGACTCTTAGTTAACACACAGTTTTAGCAAGCTTGGTTGCCAGGTAAGAAGCATCAACCGCAAAGAACGAACAGGAAAGCTCAGGACCCAGAACTCTTGAGATCATCTCACTGCAGCTAGGGGGCGCCACCACGGCCCAGAGTCAGAAAAACCTGCGCTCAAATTCAGCCTCAGACACTTACTGGTGGTGGGACCCTGGGCAGGTCATTGTCTTTCTATCTGACTCAGTTTCCCCCCAGTGTGAAATGGGGATAATAATGCCTGTCTCCCAGGGTGGTTGTGAGGACCCAATGAGATCATTTCTGTAACATGCTTAGCAGGATGCTGGGCACACAGTAGGTGCTATATAAATGCTTAGAGGCCATCTGGTCCAATCCACTCATTCACCAAGGAGGAAGCTGAATCGGGGCAGTGACTCCAAAACCCCAGGGTTAGTCAGAGGCAGCCTTCCCCATCGGGGCCTCCGGCCCCCGTCCTTCCTCCCAACCACAGAAGCCACTTCTCCCTGCCCAGTTAGACACAGGTGTAGGCTCACCCGGCTTGACCAGCAGATCTAAGTGGAAACTGATAACAAGGGCCAGGTGTCCTAACTCATCTCCCTGACCCTGCCATCACTGCAGAGAACCACAGGATGTCCACTGAGAGAGAATCTACAACCTAAGATATCAGCTTAGGGGCGAGGAGCAAAACAGGGCATCTAAAAACCGGGGATGTCAGAGCTGGGAGGGGCCATAGAACAGGGGATGTCAGAGCTGGGAGGGGCCTTAGAACAGGGGATGTCAGGGCTGGGAGGGGCCTTAGAACAGGGGATGTCAGGGCTGGGAGGGGCCTTAGAACAGGGGATGTCAGAGCTGGGAGGGGCCTGAGAACACGGGATGTCAGAGCTGGGAGGGGCCTTAGAACAGGGGATGTCAGAGCTGGGAGGGGCCTGAGAACACGGGATGTCAGAGCTGGGAGGGGCCTTAGAACAGGGGATGTCAGAACTGGGAGGGGCCTTAGAACAGGGGATGTCAGGGCTGGGAGGGGCCTTAGAACAGAGGATGTCAGAGCTGGGAGGGGCCTGAGAACAGAGGATGTCAGGGCTGGGAGGGGCCTTAGAACAGGGGATGTCAGAGCTGGGAGGGGCCTGAGAACACGGGATGTCAGAGCTGGGAGGGGCCATAGAACAGGGGATGTCAGGGCTGGGAGGGGCCATAGAACAGGGGATGTCAGGACTGGGAGGGGCCTTAGAACAGGGGATGTCAGGGCTGGGAGGGGCCTGAGAACAGGGGATGTCAGGGCTGGGAGGGGCCTTAGAACAGGGGATGTCAGAGCTGGGAGGGCCTTAGAACAGGGGATGTCAGGGCTGGGAGGGGCCTTAGAACAGAGGATGTCAGAGCCGGGAGGGGCCTGAGAACAGAGGATGTCAGGGCTGGGAGGGGCCTTAGAACAGGGGATGTCAGAGCTGGGAGGGGCCTTAGAACAGGGGATGTCAGGGCTGGGAGGGGCCTTAGAACAGAGGATGTCAGGGCTGGGAGGGGCCTGAGAACAGAGGATGTCAGGGCTGGGAGGGGCATGAGAACAGAGGATGTCAGGGCTGGGAGGGGCCTTAGAACAGGGGATGTCAGAGCTGGGAGGGGCCTGAGAACACGGGATGTCAGGGCTGGGAGGGGCCTGAGAACACGGGATGTCAGGGCTGGGAGGGGCCTTAGAACAGGGGATGTCAGAGCTGGGAGGGGCCTGAGAACAGGGGATGTCAGAGCTGGGAGGGGCCTTAGAACATGGGATGTCAGAGCTGGGAGGGGCCTGAGAACACGGGATGTCAGGGCTGGGAGGGGCCTTAGAACAGGGGATGTCAGAGCTGGGAGGGGCCTGAGAACACGGGATGTCAGGACTGGGAGGGGCCTTAGAACACGGGATGTCAGAGCTGGGAGGGGCCATAGAACAGGGGATGTCAGGGTTGGGAGGGGCCATAGAACAGGAGATGTCAGGGCTGGGAGGGGCCATAGAACAGGGGATGTCAGGGCTGGGAGGGGCCTGAGAACAGGGGATGTCAGAGCTGGGAGGGGCCTGAGAACAGGGGATGTCAGAGCTGGGAGGGGCCTTAGAACAGGGAATGTCAGGGCTGGGAGGGGCCTTAGAACAGGGGATGTCAGGGCTGGGAGGGGCCTTAGAACACGGGATGTCCGGGCTGGGAGGGGCCTTAGAACATGGGATGTCAGGGCTGGGAGGGGCCTTAGAACAGGGGATGTCAGAGCTGGGAGGGGCCTGAGAACACGGGATGTCAGAGCTGGGAGGGGCCATAGAACAGGGGATGTCAGGGCTGGGAGGGGCCATAGAACAGGGGATGTCAGAGCTGGGAGGGGCCTTAGAACAGGGGATGTCAGAGCTGGGAGGGGCCTGAGAACACGGGATGTCAGAGCTGGGAGGGGCCTGAGAACACGGGATGTCAGAGCTGGGAGGGGCCTGAGAACACGGGATGTCAGGGCTGGGAGGGGCCATAGAACAGGGGATGTCAGGGCTGGGAGGGGCCATAGAACAGGGGATGTCAGAGCTGGGAGGGGCCTGAGAACAGGGGATGTCAGAGCTGGGAGGGGCCTTAGAACACGGGATGTCAGAGCTGGGAGGGGCCTGAGAACACGGGATGTCAGAGCTGGGAGGGGCCTTAGAACAGGGGATGTCAGGGCTGGGAGGGGCCTTAGAACACGGGATGTCAGGGCTGGGAGGGGCCTTAGAACACGGGATGTCAGGGCTGGGAGGGGCCTTAGAACACGGGATGTCAGGACTGGGAGGGGCCTTAGAACATGGGATGTCAGGGCTGGGAGGGGCCTTAGAACAGGGGATGTCAGGGCTGGGAGGGGCCTTAGAACAGGGGATGTCAGGGCTGGGAGGGGCCTTAGAACAGGGGATGTCAGGGCTGGGAGGGGCCTGAGAACAGGGGATGTCAGGGCTGGGAGGGGCCTGAGAACAGGGGATGTCAGGGCTGGGAGGGGCCTTAGAACAGGGGATGTCAGGGCTGGGAGGGGCCTTAGAACAGGGGATGTCAGAGCTGGGAGGGGCCTGAGAACACGGGATGTCAGAGCTGGGAGGGGCCTGAGAACACGGGATGTCAGGGCTGGGAGGGGCCTTAGAACACGGGATGTCAGGGCTGGGAGGGGCCTTAGAACACGGGATGTCAGGACTGGGAGGGCCTTAGAAATCCTGTGACCCAACCTTTTTTTTCAGAGAGCTAAGGGCCAATGAGGAGAAACCACTTGCTTGGATTCCGAGGCAAATCTTCTGCCTTCAGACCCTACGCTGTTCCCATCGGGCACCCTCCAAGTTCTCAGGGCAAGCTGGAGGCTGTGTGGGGGAGGGGGCAGGGAAGCAGGCATCATCCCAACAGAAGCTCTGAGGGGAGGAGGAGCCAGCTCAGAGTTCGCATCTTCAGACTCTGGGCAAGCAGGGGCTTTTCCCACAATACCGCTCTCCCTTCTGTCATTATTTACCCTTGAGATCCTCCAGTGGGGAGCATCCCCTTCTGAACTTAGTGCTTAATTAGTGGACTGAGGACGAAGTGGATGTCACTGATTCTGGTGTCAAAGGACCTGGGTTCAAATCCTGCTCCGATGCTTAGGACCAGGGTGAACTTATACAAGTCACTCTCTGTCTCTGGGCCCTTGTTTATAAAATGAGCAGCCCAGCTTTTATGGCCAAAGGGCCCCTGTCCGTCTCTACACTTCAAGCTTCGGGCCAGCAGAATGGGCAGATGCATTCTCAGAACCATGGAAGGGACCAATGATGGAGGCCAGGGCCCTTCTCCCCAGGACACGCAAAGCAAGAGCTTCACTCCAGGTCCTGCATCCCCTGATGGCCCAGAGGTTGGGAAACAGGCCTGACTAGACCCTCAGCCTTGTCTTTGGACTTCCAGGAATGAACAAGCCCCTCCCCAGTTCCCCGCCCCATCTTCCTCCCACATGCCCTGGTTTCTCAATCCCTTGACTAGGCCTGATCTAGCTTCCCTTCACTCCATTTACAAATGCTTCCTGGTTACTTGCTCTGAGGCCCCTGCTTGATGGGGCAGGGAGAAAAGGGGAGAAGGAGCCCCCCTGGAGGCTGCTTGGGAGGGGGCAGGGCTCGGTGCCCAGAGGCCTGACTCTAGAGGTGCTGGGCAGGATTCCCAGGTCCTGGAGCCAGAAGGGAGCTTAGAGACCTATTGTAGGGGAGAAACTGAGGCCCAGGACCCCCCAGAGTGATTGTGGCCAGGCCAGGATCAGAACCCAAGCCCTCTGATTCCAAATTCCCGCTCCCCAAACAAAAGACGACATCAAGCTTTTTCCCCTTTAAGAGAAGCTGGTGGCAGCTGCCCAGCACTTGGGACCTGTGGGCCCCTTGGCAAAGCAACCTGCATGCCGGATGAAGGCAGAGGGGCCTGCAGCCTCCGGCTCCCCGGAAGCTGCTTTTTCTTTGTTCATTCTGAGAGGAGGCAGGATGCCCAAGAGCCTAGATTTGGTCCCCCGCCCCAGAAGAGCACAGCCCCTCCTTAGCCTGTCTGCTGTGGGACTGGAGTGGGGGGGGTGGTCTACATTGGCCTTGCTCCTAGGACTCAGGGAGAGGAAGGAGAAAACAAAAGCTCAGAGAAGGTGTGGGATCTTCCCAAGGTCACATAGCAAGTGAGGAACTCAGCCTCTGGCTGCACAAAAGCACCCTGGATGTGGGGTCAGTGGAAACAGCTGCCTGCCTGTTCCTGGGGCCAGACTTGGACTCTCTGGGTCACAATAACATCCTCTGTAATCCGAGGCCAGCTCTAAATGCTCTTGGTTCTAGAACTCCAAATCCAGGGGACCTGGCTGTGGGACTTCACACAAGATCCTTCCCACTTTGGACCTCAGATAGTAACTCTGTGTTTGCTGAGGGCCCCATTCTCTGGGCTCTCAGGCCCCTCCCAGCTCTGAGAGCCACAATTCAAAGGCCCCTCCCAGCTCTGACATCCCAGGTTCCAAGGGCCCTCCCAACACCAACCTTCCCAGTTCTAAAAACCCTTCCAGCTATGACATTCTCTGCTGTAAGTCCCCTCCCAGCTCTGATTTTCCCTGTTCTGAGGCCCCTCCCAGCTCTGACCTTCCCAGTTATAAGCTCCTTCCCAGCTCTAACATTCTCTGTTCTGAGGCCCCTCCCAGCTCTGACCTTCCTAATTCTAAGACCCCTCCCAGCCCTGACATTCCCTGTACTAAGTTCTGACATTTCAGGTTCTGAGCTCCCTCCCAGCCCTGACATTCCCTATTCTAAGTTCTGACATTTCACGTTCTAAGCTCCCTCCCAGCCCTGACATTCCCTGTTCTAAGTTCTGACATTTCAGGTTCTGAGCTCCCTCCCAGCCCTGATATTCCCTGTTCTAAGTTCTGACATTTCAGATTCTAAGTTCCCTCCCAGCCCTGACATTCCCTGTTCTAAGTTCTGACATTTCAGGTTCTAAGTTCCCTCCCAGCCCTGACATTCCCTATTCT
Source organism: Trichosurus vulpecula (assembly GCF_011100635.1). Lineage (NCBI taxonomy): Eukaryota > Metazoa > Chordata > Mammalia > Diprotodontia > Phalangeridae > Trichosurus > Trichosurus vulpecula. Next base: position 13,648 of record NW_023494440.1, read on the forward strand.
AAGTTCTGACATTTCAGGTTCTAAGCTCCCTCCCAGCCCTGACATTTGCTGATCTACCCAACAGTTTTTGCTGTACCTGCTGAGTCACAACCTGAAGCCCTCAGGAAGGAACCCTCTGCCCTCCAGCCTTCACCACACAGACACTTAAAACCACAGGGAATCATGAAAGGGAAAGAGGAACTCACCCAAGCTCCCAAACTACCCCATGTTCTTTTCCCAAGATCTCAGTGTCCAGTCGAGTCAGAATCTCCTTTGGCCTCCCCTTTGGTGAAGACTGGGTCTTGGGCTCAGTGATCTCCCCAGGGCACCATTGTCTCTTCAGAGCCTGGGCCATTGTTGGGCAGCTGGGCCAGGGGCCAGGGCCCATTGAATCACTCAGTTCTAGAGACAGAGGATACCCAGCCAGGTGTGTAAGCAGAAAGAGGAGGTGAGCCTAGATCTGGAGACTGGGCTCTGGGAAGCAGAGGTTGATGTCTGGCTTCTGCAACACCTCAGCCACAGCCCTGAACAGATGACTTAAAGGGCCAGGGCGCCACTGTGAGCCTCTGCTCGCTCAGACGGCCTCAGAACTTTCCAGAGACTCCTCCGCCCGGGGTGGAAAGTTTCCACGCTGATCCAAAGCCAGCCAGGAAGCTTGGACTTGGCAGCTGAGAATCACAAAGGCAGAACGAGTGAGCCAAGGAGGAGGGGAGGGCAGGAGAGAGGAGGGGAAAAGAGGAGAGGCCCAGAGAAAGGGGGAGCCCCTGGAGGGAGGCCTGGCCCTCACCCGCACCGAGTCCACACTGAATGTTTAAGCAAATTCAGAAATGATTCAGCCTTCAACTCAAAGCCTGCTCAGTGTTCTTGGGCTTGGGCCCAGTGGGCTGGGGTCAGTCGGGGAGAGGATGCCATCCCAGCCCTCATAATGATTTCCTCCTGATTTCCTTCATTCATTTGACAGATACTCAGTAAGACTTTCTATGTAGACTTCATTCGTTCATTCATTCACTTGTTCATTCATTCCACTGATAATCATTCACTCATCCCAGTCGATATTTATTGGTGCTGTCTCCCCACTGTTCATTTGTTCATTCATTCACTCAGTAATTGCTTAGTCAGCCTTCCTACACGCATCGAACTTACTCATTCGCTCGACAAAAAGATATAGTGGATTTACCTAAATTTCTTTGATTTGCTCAATCCTTCATTCACTTGCTCCACAAACACTATTCTACTTAAATCCCTACAGGAGACAGTTATTAATGGTTTATGTCTAAAATTCATTCATGTAGTCCTTCAGTGGGCATTGACTTACAGTTTCTAACTGGACTTCATTCATTCATCCATAAACATTTATTATTAATGATTTCATTCATTCATAAAATATTTATAAATCTCGGCTTACTAGTGATTCCTACCTAAATTTCATTCATTCATTCAGTTGTTCACCCCCTCAATAGACTTTCATTAATGGATCCTGTCAGGAGGTGGTGGTATTGAGGGCAGTAGACCAGGAGTCAAGCAGACCTGGGTTCAAATCCTGACTCAGACACTGTCTCCATTTCCTCATACATAAAATGTTGAGACTGGATTTGAGAGATGGCCTCTAAAATCTCTCCCAGCTCTGAGTTAATGAGCCTACAAGGTTTAGTTCTCCAGTCACTGATTCACTCAACAAACAGGGATCAAGTGCTGACTCTACTGGGAGGGCTGTGTTTGGCCTAAGGAAAGGGACAAAGATAATTAAGAGCCTGGCACCCCTCCCCCTCCCCACCCCACCCCCACATCAGAGTTAACAATCTTAGGAAACCCTACAAGGAGGGAGGAAAGAAGGAAAGAAGGAAGGAAGGAAGGAAGGAAGGAAGGAAGGAAGGAAGGAAGGAAGGAAGGAAGGAAGGAAGGAAGGAAGCTTTGGTGTTCTTAGCTCTAGGGCCACTGATGGAAGAAGAAAAGAATTCCTGCCCTTAAGAAGCTTACACCCGAATTGAAGGAGACTGTGCACCAGGGAGGGTCGGCTGATATGGGCCCTCACTGGGGTCTTTCTGTCTTTTTTTATGACAAATTTTTTGGTCACCTTTTTTTTTTAATACCAGAATTTCTCTTAGCATCCTCCCCACCCCTCTCCAGAGTCACCTCACATAACAAAAAAAAAACAAAGGAAGAGAAAACAATCTGCAAAACTGAACACAGCATTGAGAAAAGAGCCTCTCCTGGCGACCCTGTCCCTTCCTCCTCCCAGAGAGTCACCATAGGGCCGTAGTATTCTTAAAGAACACAAGCAGCCCCCTTCAAAACACCCTCTTTTGTCTTCTCAATCAGAGGCATGGAGTCGAGGCTCCAGAACCCCCCTATTTTATTGGGCTTCTCAAGTGCCATAAAGAGGACTGGGTAGATGAGATACAAAAGGACCCAGCATGATTCAGAAGAATACCTGGGCAGCTCTCCTGGATGCATGGGTCACACCATCTGGGTATGTGAATTATCCAGGTTTGCCCTTCATTAGTCTAAGGACTCAGAGTAACCTGAGGGAGGGACAGGGTATGCTTGGAATGACATCCCCCGCACCCGAACCACAGCTCTGAGCATGGTCCCTGAGGAATAATTATCGACTGGATTAGAAAGGACTGAGTTATTTGACTGGCACACTGTGTGACCCGGGCAAGGCTCTTCCCCTCTCTGGGCCTAACTTCCCTGGCTTCCTCCAGGTCCCAGCTCCAATCCCTGCTTCCCAATCTGTCTTCATGCTAGTGCCTTTCCTCTGTTGAATATCTCTCATTTATCCTGTCTATTTCTTGCTGTCTCTACTATTAGACTGTAAGCTCCTTGACGTCAAGGACCATCTTTGGCCTTTCTTTGTACAATGCCTTTAGCACTATAGATGCTTAATAAGGGCTTATTGACGGATGGTAAGGTAGTGGTTGTGTGAGTGAAGGAAAGGAGAGATGCCGTAAAGGGAGAAACCCCAATGATACCAGTGAAGAACTGAGGAGTCCAGGGCAGAGGAAGATGCATCGCCCGGCCCTGGGGACAGAGGCACAATAACAAAGAACAAGACCCCCAGCCCCCACCTGGGGGAAAAGGCCTGGCCAAGGAGGGGAACTTGGTCTTGGAACTCCCGGGGGGAGGGAGCAAATTGTGGGGATCCCCGAACCTCAAGCAGCCCTGTCCCCCCAGACCAAAGGGTGACCTTGCAGAGCTGTAGCAGGGCAAGCGCTAAGCCACCATGAACTTTGGGGTCTGCACGAAGGAGACCTGGGAGCCGCCTCCCCAGGCACTTGGCCTCACCTGCAGGTCAAACCAAGAGGGACTGAGGGGGAAGCAGGCTCTCAGTTGTCCCGGGGCGGCCAGGGTGCGGCGTTGGCTGACAACTGAGGGGAGAGAGGCTAGCTGGGGCATTATCTGATGGCCAAAGCTGGGAGCTGGACTTCAGAGTCTGCCATCTTAGAAGATTATGATGGTCTAGCTCCTATCTGAGGTAATGGACCTGTTGGAGTGTTGGACATGGTCACGAATTACCAGTTTAGGAGATAAGCCCGGTTTTAGATGACAATTAGGGTACAGCTGATAGCCAGGCCTGTTATCTGAGAGCTGAGGCCTTAGCTACCGCCAGCCATTATCAGTTCTCAGGAAGATGAAGGTGTCAGGGGGGCACTGAATGAAAGTGGGACAGACAATGAATTTGGAGTGCTGTGGTCATTTTTAGGGTTAGCTGGGGACCTTCCGAATGGGACCTTTGTTTCTGTTAAAAACATTTACCCTCAATCCCCAGTTTTGCTGTGAGTTTCAAAGAACACACACACACACACACACACACACACACACACACACACGCATACACGCCGAGCACACATTTTTACACACATACATAGACCCAGAGTGCTTTGCACATTTTAAAGTGACACACAAGTAAATGCCCACTGATATTATTGTTAGTTGTGAGCTAAAGAGAGTGATGTTAATTGAGTCGTTAACTGATAACTAAAGCATTGGTCATTCAGTGGCTGAAGGATATCGGATCAGAATCAAATGTCCCTTTCCAGATCTAAATATTAGAATTCTAATGAGGAGTGCAGCTTTAGAGTTAAAAGGGACCTTAGCAAGCCTCACTTTAGGGGAGGGGAACTGAGTCCCACAAAGGGTACCAGCTTGCCCAGCAGAGTCACCCAAACAGCATGTGGCAGAGCTGAGAACCAAAGCTGTCCTTGGGTCACCACAGAGTCTCCTCCCTCCCTGACTCTGAGGACGTTCGCTTTCCGGTCCTTTGCTTCAGGACTCCAGAGCCCCATGACCTCCGGCACAGCCCTCCTGGCAGACTAGGTGAGGATGAGCCTTACAGCTATTGTTGACTATATGTCTCAGAGTCCCTTTTCCCAGCCCTTTGGTATTTTCTAAGACCTCAGGCAGCTCTTAGCCTAGTATGTTGTTCAGGACTCTTTACCAGGACACACACAATACAAGAAAAAATACGCAGGCCAAGCTATCCAGGAAACCACTGAGCTTCTCAACATGTGCTGACCAAGCCGTCTCAGAAGAACACATGAGATAAAATGCACAAGATGGAAAGGGAGCCAACTCCATTGAAACAGTCATTGACAACAAACCAAGCAGCCAACCCAACCAGGGGTTGGGCCCCTGGTGGTGCTTTGTCTGTCCTAAAGAGGATTCCCGACTCTTTCTCTGGAGGGGCCTTGAACACCAGCCTGGTACCCTTCCTGGAGCTACTGGTAGCAACTGCTGTCTACCTGCCCCCTCCCTGCTTGAGCTAATTCATGGTGCACTTAATGCCTGTGTCATCTAGGTAAAATAAGGAGAACTAGCATAACCCCATTTCACAGTTGTAAAAACTGAAGCAAACAGAGATTAAGTGACTTGCCTAGGGTCACACAGACCTGAAGTCAAATTTGAACTCAGGTCTTCCTGACTCTAGACCCTGCACTCTGTAGCACCCTCCAGCCACCTTGCATGAGTGAAGGTACAGGTCTGAATTTTTATTTTAGAACTGTTATAGGAAATCTGTAAATTTTGATACTAAGGAATCATAGCACCAATAACAAGGAGTCAGAATCTCATGATTTAGTCATGTCAGCAAGCATTTTTTAAGTGCCTGCTTAGTACCAGGCATTATGCTAAGCACTAAACTAAGACACAAAAAGAGGCGAAAGACAGTCCCTGCCTTCAAAAAGCTCACAAATTAATGGGGGAACAACATGAAGAAAACTATGTCCAAACCAGCTCTATACAAATAAATAGGAAATAATTAACAAAGGGAAGGCATTGGGATTAAGAGAGGTTGGGGAAAGTTCCAAGTTAAAGATGGGGCTTTAGCAAGGACTTAAAGAAAGCTAGGGTGGTCACAGCAGAGGAAGGGGAGCATTCTAGACAAAGTGATAGACAGAAGAAATGCCTAGAGCTGACAGATGAAGTGCCTTGTTCCTCTTGTTTGTGAAATGGTCAGGAGACCAGTGTCATTGGATAGAGGGGAGTGAGGTATAAGAATCCCGGAAAGAGAGAAAGGAGCTAAATTATGGATGGCTTTGAATGCCAAAAAGAATATTTTATATTTATTCTTGGAGGCAATAGGGAGCCACAGGAGTTTATTGAGTAGGGTGTGACATAGTCAGATCTATGCTTTAGGAAAATAACTTCAGTGGCTGAAAGGAGGTGGACTGGAGTAAGGAGACCCTTGAGGCAGGCAGACCTCCCAGCAGCTGTGGCCATAGTCCAGGCCTGAGATGATGAGAGCAGTGTCCAAGGACATAAGAAGGTGCGTTAGGGAGATGCTGCTGCTGTGAAATCAACAAGAGGAGCTGCTGAGGTGAAATCAACAAGAGAAGTTGCAAAGGTGAACTTAACAAGATGCTGCAGAGATGAAATCAACAAGATGCTGCAGAAGTGAAATCAGCAAGAGAAGTTGCAGAGGTGAAATCAACGAAAGAGGCTGCAGAGGTGGGATCAACAAGAGAAGCTGCAGAGGTGAGATTGACAGGCCTTGGCACCAGCTTGGATGGGGGTGGGGCATGAGTTGAGAGACAGAGAGGGATCCAGGATGACTCCTATGTTTCCAGCCTTGGGGATTCAGGAGGGTGGTGGCATCTTATAGTAATAGGAAAAAGGGGAGGGAAATAGGGGAGTTGTTTAGGGGGATAGATAATGAGGTCTGTTTTGGTCACATTTAGCTTAAGATGTGTACAGAACATTCAGTTTTAGATGTCCACTGTTTTGTAGGAGGGATTACTATAAGTTGGAGTATGACCAGAGGAGGATAACCAGAATGGTAAGGGGTTAAACCTGGACCATGAGATACTAGAAACTAGGACAAAGTGAAAAAAAATATATTTGTAAAATGCTTAGCACAAGGCCTGGCACCCAGCAGGTGCTTAATAGATACTCCTCCATTGCTTGACTGACTTGCTCAAGGTCACACAGGTCATGTGTGCCAGAGCTGGGGCTGGACTCCAAAGCCCCTCTGCATTCAAGGAGACAGCTGTACGGCTAGACAGGATGTGAGAGACCATCTAGCCAGCCAATCAGAATGAACCTGAAACAATAGAGAGCCCTGGCCTGAGGAACCTGGAGAGAGACCTTGGTTGGAGTTCCAGCTCTGCCTTGAATGGGATGTGTGACCTTGGGCAAGTCTTTGACCTTCTCTGGGCCTCAGTTTCTCCTCTGGTAAATGAGGGGGTTGGGCTGGTTATCTCTAAGGTCTCTGCCAGCTAAAGATGCCAGGTCTGATGATCCAGGTTCCTCCACGCCAGGGGCTCCCTCGGCGGGCAGCTGCAGACGAAGCTCCAGGCATGCACTGAATTTCAATCTCTAACCCAGGAGCTGGTGCCAACCTGGCCCTGTGCCATGCATTCAAAAGTCAACGGCTCTGCCCTGCTGCTTCCCACGGAGGCGTTGTGGGGAGACTGGGCCTCGGCTCCCCGACAGGCAGATGTCCTGTCCCCAGGCTCGAAGCTGCTGCTGAGATGCAGCCTGCCTGCCCCAGAGAGCTTCATTCCACCCATCCAGGAGAGGGTCACCGGGTGCATTTGAATGAGGCTGGCTGAAAAGCGGGTCTGCAGCCGTGTGTGGAGAAATCCCAGATGCCTCCAGCCTGCCCGCCCCACTCCCCCAGGCCCTGAGTCTTAACAAGTGGGGCTTTGTGCCCTGGACTCCAGAGACTAGCAATCTCCGGGCCACAGTCAAGCACATGCACGTGTGCACACACACACAATATACACACACACTCACGAATCAACCCACATCCATACACACACATGCACATAGACTATATGTATATATATATATATATATATATATATGCAGTGTACACATATACACACTCACGTACAAATACATACACTCAGATACATGCAGAGACACAATATACATACAAAGCACATGTATGCATACAACACAGCCACACATGCACACATATACACTCACACATCCACATCCACACATACACACACACACTCTCACAATGCAACCCACCCATATATCACACGTGCATATCTACACACATCTACACATCTACACAAACACAGGGCACGAGCACACACACACACACACACACACACACACACACACACCCTTTCTCAGCTCCACCTCCTGCAGTGGGAGCTGGAGAGCCAGGGGGCTCCTGTGAGGCTCCAGGCTCTCTCAGGCCATCACCACCTCCTAGGAGAGAGTTGTGACTCTGCTGCCACTTATAGGCTGTGTGACCCTGGATAAATCACCTTCTCCTCAAATTTTGTTGCTCAATTTACCTGCAAGGTCCAAAGGCCTGATCACCTAGGATCACCCTCAGGGCAGGGAGGAGGCTGGAGCTGGAATGATGCCAACTTGGGCTCATTCCAAGGAAACACAGCGGCAATGAGAGTGGGAGGCCTCAGGGAGGCTTTGCTGGCTCCTCACCAAGGAGGGACCTCAGAGGCCCTGAGGCCAACTTCCTCATTTTACCAGTGAGGAAACTGAGTCATAAGGAGGGAAGTGCCAATGCCATGATGCCAGGATTTGAATCTGGCTTCTAGGGCCCTGGAACCCATCTTCTCTTCACTGTGACTCAAGCTAAGCTGGGCAGGGGGTGCCCCAGGTCTGAAGCTTCAGGTGAGTTCAGAGACAATTTAATCCACTGCTTTGTTTTACAGAGGGGAAAATCAAGTCCCAGAGAGGGAAAGAAAGGTCAGAGGCTTTGTAGTCAGAGCCAAAGGGGAGTCAGAGCAGAGGGGATTCTGGTCCAGGTGTATGTAGACTGTGCCAGATGGCTCTGAGGTGCTGAGGGCACAAACCCCTGCATGACTGACCCCCCAGTTTAATTGTGAGGAAACCCCAGCTCTGTTCCTAGCTCAGTGGGGGGCTGGCCTCTCCAGGCCTCAGTTTCCCTCCCCAGAAGATGAGGGTGTTGGGCCCACTGAATCTGAAAGTCCCTGGTGGCTCAGACAAGCTGTGGATCTGTAATAGCGTCTGGAAACAGAAGCCATTGTGAGGCTGGGTGGGGTGATGGGGAGAGGAGCTGGAGGGGACCCAGGACTGAGATGGAGAAGCCACCCCCTCTACCCCCCAGAAGCCTCATGTGCAGAAACCCAGTCAGTTCCCTGGGGCCCTTCACTGCCAGTGGCTGCCATGCCAACCTCTCGTTCTTGGCACAGTGCCTGGTGCAGGGTTGGGGGAAGGGCTTGTGCCCATGGGCCCAATGGGGGAGGGCTAGGAGAGGGGAAGCAGAGTGGGAAGGAGGAGGTGTGCCGGCATTTGGGGGTCTCTGTAGTAGAGGGGCAACGCTGCCCTGAACCCAGGCAGGGGGCAGAGGCCCCCAAAGCCTGGACAGCCTCTGCCTGGGCAGAGCCAGCACCTCATTTGCAAGAACCCAAGGTTCTTTGCCTTTAAGGCTGGGCTGCTCCATTCTGAGTGGATGTGAAGAAACAGAAAGAAGGCTGTGTCTGCAGCTGAGCAGCTGCCCAGAGGGCCTAGCGGGCATCAGCAGGCTGGAGTAGGGGAAGGGGCAGGGCCCTCCCACTGACACCACCTCCTCTTTCTTCTGTTGCTGTTGCCTGGCAGCTCCCAGGCCTAATGGTCATTGAGGGCAGGGCGCAGCAAAGAGTTAGGGCATAGAGGTAGAGGGGCCGAGAGGAGAGCAGAAGAGGGAGGGAGGGAGAGACAGAGAGAAGAGGAGAGGGGAGGGAGGGAGGGAGGGAGGGAGAGAGAGAGAGAGAGAGAGAGAGAGAGAGAGAGAGAGAGAGAGAGAGAGAGAGAGAGGAGAGAGAGAGA
>NW_023494441.1:0-22739 GCF_011100635.1 Trichosurus vulpecula
GTCCTTTCCTCATTTTTATGACCTCTTTGGGATACAGACCTAGAAGTCCCATTTCTGGGTCAAAGGGTATGCCCAGTTTCAAACCCTTCGGACATAGTTCCAAATTGCTCACCAGAATGGTTGGATCAGTTCACAACTCCACCAACAATGCATTAGTGTTCCAGTTTTCCCATATTTATCATTTTCCTGTTTCATCATGTTAGCCAATCTGATAGGTGTGATGTGATAACTCAGAGTTGTTTTGATTTGCATTTCTCTAAACAGTAGTAATTTAGATTTTTTTTTTGTTTGACTACAGACAGCACTAAAAACTGCCTGTTTATATCCTTTGACTATTTATCAATTGGGGAATGACTTGTGTTCTTATAAATTTGACTCAGGTCTCTCTATATTTTTAAAATGAGGCCTTTATCAGAGACATTGCTTGTAAAAATTCTTTCCTAGTTTTCTGATTCCCTCCTAATCTTGGTTGCATTGGCTTTGTGCAAAACCTTTTCAATTTAGTGTAATCAAAATTTTCTATTTTGCATTCCATAATGTTCTCTATCTCTTGTTTTGGTCATAAATTCTTCCATTCTCCATAAATCTGACAGATAAACAATTCCTTGCTCTCCTAGTCTGCTTATAGTATCAGCCTTCGTATCTAAATCATGTTTGGTGAGAACTTTTGATCCCCTTAGGGAGACAAGGCACACAATTCTACTACATAGAGAGGTGAAGAACAAAGTGGGGCAGAGAGGATGGAGGAGAAGTGATGAGAATCTAATTTGGAACAGCCACGTGCAAGAGAGATGTAACATTAATAATCCCCTGGGATTTCCAAGCTCCAAAAAAGAAGCCCTATGTCAGGTGCACAATAATTAGGACACAGGAGTCAGGAGAACTGGAGGTGGAGTCCTGCCTTGGGCACTCCCTTGCTATATGACCTTGGGAATATCACTTGAATACCTTCTGCCTCAATTTCCTCAGCTATAAAATAAAGATAATAAAAATCACTTTCATAAAGAGATTCTCTAAAAATCAAATGAACAGATATGTGTAAAATGCTTTGGAAATCTTAAAACACTATATAAATGATGGCAATAACTATTATCACTGGTAGTGGTGCTATTTACCTCTATCAGAACGATCGTGATGATGATGGACAATGATGATGATGATGACTACTAGAACTGACCATAATGATAATATTACTATTTACATTCTGATAGGTCTAATTGAAATAAACCCTTCAGAGAAATATAATGTGAGGCCGGGAAAAATAAAAACAACTCACAGTCTCCTCAGAGGATCTTGTGTTGATTAGAACTATATGTATATGTATATGTATATGTATATGTATATATATATATATATATATATATATATATATATCTTCCTCTCATGCCATCTTTAGGAAGATACCACAATCTTGGCTCAACAAAGGATTGCTACATGTTGAGAACCACCCCTCTGCAATGTTACAAAAAGAAAGTAAGAGTCTGAAGAAGGGAGAAATCTCTGTGTATTAGTCTGAAATGGATCTTTCAAACTCAATTATCTTCACAATAAATTTCACAAGAGAACATATTTTCCTTCTCCTAAAATCTTTACATCCTCTGAATTTCTCTTTCACTGTATGGGACATCAATACCATTTCAGCCACCCAGAGCTGCAACATAAGAGACATCTTGTGACAAGGGAGCTTACACCTCATCTTGCCTGAAAACTCCACCTCATGTTGTAATCACCTTCTCTCCTCAGTATGTCAAGTTCTTCTGGGTTGTCTTCTCTTCCCTTGCTAAAATATAAACTCACTTAGGGCCAGGCCTGTTTTTTTCTTGCTTATTTTTCAAACTCATCACTTAGAACAGTACCTTGCATGTAGAGAACACTCAATAAATGCCATAAATCAAATAATCAAATCTCTCTCTCTCTCTCTCTCTCTCTCTCTCTCTCTCTCTCTCTTTCTCTCCCTCCCCCAACTCCCATCTGTCTCTGTCTCCCACCCAGCATGTCCTTCTGAATATTTAAAAAACAATTCTCAGGAAAACTGCATGGACAATACACTTTTAAGTTACACTTCTATTAACTTCTTCCTCACTTTCATAACCCCTATCAACACAACAACAACAACAAAACCAAGCCCTGATTCATATGCCAAATTGCAAGATGTAAGCACTCAGATTGAAAATTTAAGGATTTACTCTTATATTTATATGTATGTATCTATCTATCTATCTATCAATTGATCGATAGATCAACGATCCTTACTAGGCTGTTTAATCGCCAATGATCCTAATAGCTTGGTCTTTGTTGAGATCTAGTGTCCAAAAGAGATATTAAAATATCCTGAAAGGTTTATAATAGAAAATAGTTTTCTATCTGGATAATCTATATATAATCTCTCTATAATCTATCACACGGCCCTCACTCTCTCCCGGCACACATATCCAATTAGTTGCCAAGTTTTGTAATAACTACATGAAAGATATTCCAGACAAGCATCCTTATTTCTCCACTTACACAACTGCATTTCTTTTCTCCTTATAAACTGTAAGAGTATCCTAACTGTACTCCCTGTCTTAAGGCATTCCCCTCTCCGTTCCATTCTCCACACAATTCCCAAATGGATATTCTTGCTACATGGTTCTGACTTCCTCATATTTAATTGTGTGATTAGTATTTCTTGTTTTAAATTGACTATTGAATGGATATGTGACATATGTTGCTGCTACATGGTTCTGATTTTCTTGTGTCTTTTTGGGGGATTAGTATTTCATGTATTTATTTATAATTTTATTTCTGTGTGTAATCGATATCCCACATATTCTCTTGCTGCATGTTTCTGAAATATTCATTAATTTATGCCAATCCTACACTCAAATATTTCATTGGCTCATTAGTACAGCAAGGATCAAATCCAAACAATTGTCATTTAATGCCACTTGGAAAGAGGCTAAAATCTACCTATCTAATTGTGTTAATACGATTTAATGAGGTTCGGATTCGCTCCTATAAATGACGCTCCCCAACACACCAGGAAAATAGAAAATAGAAATTTATTTAGAAAAGGCAAGGCACAGATAGCTGAAATTTGCATAGAAAACATACAATAATGAGAATAACCAATAACACAGCACCAATCAAGACAATTGGTAAAGGAAGAGAATACATCACCAATTCAAGGGAACCTCCAGAGTAGATCAGCAGCTGGGAGCCCCGTTACAGCCCATGCAAACTTGAATTGTGTAAAGAGTTTTCCCGGGCGAAGCGTCCTTCCCGTGGGTGAGGCTCAGCGGGCTTACAGGACGTAAATTTTTTATACTGTCCTAAACAAAGAAGGCTTGGAGCCAGGAGGTTTTTGGCGCGTGCCGTTATTCATGGTTCGTCCAATACACATCTGGCCCAGCCGTGTCCCATCCGCCTGAGGCTTGGTATTTGTTTTCTTTAGTAACATCACGTTTCCCAGGGAGGGAAGCCAACCCTCCGGGTCAACATGACCTAGGAATGGCTAGTTCCTGGAATGCTAAGCCAAGAACACTCAGGGATTATGGAATGGTTATGGCCGAGAATTGAACTGAACCTATTTATTTGAATGATCTTATTAATTTAAAGGGAAATGTTCAATTTTCATTTCACTAATGTTATCATATATCATCCCAATTTGTATACTTTAAGACCCAAACATATTTGCCTTGTTGCTGTTTTTCATACATGACATTATTTTTAATTCTATAACCCTGTACGAAGGCTGTTACAGTATTGCCTGGAATGCTATCTTGCTTGCCTGTGCCTTTTAGAATCACCAGTTTCTTTCAAAGTTCAGCTAACATGCAACCTTTTCTTATATGAGACCTTTCCTGAGCATCATGCCCTAAAAGGTAGAGAAAGCTGCCCCATTCCATCCAAAGAGCTAACCTGAATCTTATCTCTATTTTATACATAATTATATACTTACATGTTGTCTCCACCAATAGGATTTAAGTTCCTGGAAAGCACAGGCTATTTGATCAATTGTATCCCCAGCTTTCTACCATGCACATAGTAAGCACTAATCAATAGTTATGGGTCATTTCTTTCACTGACACCTGTTGACCAAAAAAAAATACTGTAGCGTATGAAAAAGTTTAGGTTAGAAAATAGTTCATGCAGAAGAGTCCTGTGTTTATGTCGATTGCATATCCTAGTATTACATTCTGTCACATTCCAAACCCTATTTTTATTCAATTTTATTATAAGACAACTCAATAAGTATCAAAAGAGGCAGAACAGAACCAAGCAAAATCCTTCAGTGTAAATAGGAATTCAGATTAAATTATCAACACTTAAAAGATCTACTACACTCTTAATCCCAACACAGGAGAAATGGTGCAGGGCAGGATTAACCAGATAGGTGGAGTCAAGATGGCAAAGTAAAGGCAAGGACTCACCTTAGTCTTCCCAAATTTCCTTCCCAACAACTTTAAAGAAATGCTTCAAAACAAATTATGGAAGAACCAAGAAAAAGTTGAGGAGAAATCATTTTCCAGCCTAAGACAACTTAATAGGTCAGCAGCAAAGGTGGGTCTCACTGGGGTGAGAGTAGAACACAGTTCATCAGAGGTCACACCCCTACAAGCAAGGAACAGCTGTCAGGGTTGGTGTCATGAACTGCTGTGGTTTCAGGAGCTCTCAATCCAAAGACAATAAGGAGGTCATACAACTGATCAGAGAAAGATTACTGGAAACCTTTCACTGGCACTGGGTGCAGGACTCTGTTATATTTCCCATACGTGGTTCCAGGTCATAGTCACAGGGAAGGAGCATCACTAGCACACTAAGATCCTTACAGCCATAGGGAGTGAGGAAACCAGTCTCAGTTATAGTGCAGAAAAAAAAATGCATATGGTCACACACACCAGAGCAGAGACTAATATGGCAGGGACCACAATTCTCCTTAGATCATATCATCTTGGAAGAACTGAAAATTTTCAGAACGTCAGAACTAGCTCTGAAAATAGTAGCACAAAACACCTGAACTTGAGAGAGTGCCCCCTCCACCCTAGGAGTAAAGCTCAACTTTCACATAAAGTAAAATGTCCAGATATAGGCTGAAAAAATGAACAAATAATAAAAAAAGAGCCTGACCCTAGAAAGTTACTATGATGACAGGACACAAACTCAGAAGACAATAAAGTTAAAACATCTACATGCAAAGCCTCAAAGAAAAATGTGAACTTGCCACAGGCTCCAAAAGAATTCCTGAAAGATCTCAAAAGGGATTTTGACATTCAAATAAGAGAGGTGGGGGAAAAAGTGGGAGAAGGAATGAGAGTGATGCAAGGAAATCATGTAAAAGGTGCTAACAGTCTGGTAAACACAAAAAAAATTGAAGAAAATAGCACCTTAAAAAATAATTGGTAAAACAGAACAGGAAATACAAAAACTCATGAAAGAAACTAATTCCTCAAAAATTAAAATTAGGCAACTGGAAGCCTAATGACGCCATTAGAAATAAGCAATAAATAGTAAACAATGAAAGAAAATCAAAAGAAAGAAAAAAAGAAGAAAATGTGAAATCTATTAATTTGAAAAACACCTGACTTGGGAAAAAGATCAAGGAGAGATAATTTAAGAATTACTGGACTACCTGAAAGCCATGATCAAAAAAAGAGTCTAGACATCACCTGTCAAGAAATTATCAAGAAAAACTGTCTTGATGTCCTAAAACCAAAGAATAAAGAAAGAAATTGAAAGAATTCACTCATCAAAACTTGGAAAAGATACCAAAATAAAAATTCCCAGAAATATTGCTGCCAAATTCCAGAGCTCTGAGGTCAATGTGAAAATATTGCAAGCAGTCAGAAAGAAACTATTCAAATATCATTTAGCCTTAGTCAGGATAACATAAAATTTCACATCTTCTACATTAAAAAATAGGAGGGCTTGGAATGTGATACTTCAAGGAGAAAAGAAGCTAAGATTAAAACCAAGAATCGCTTACCTGCAAAACTGAGCATAATCCTTCAGGGTAAAAAAGGGCATTCAATGAAATGGAAGACTTTCAAGCATTCCTGATGAGAAGAAGAGAGGCTCAAGGCTCAAGTGAAGCATAAAAAGGTAAACAGGGAAGAGATATCATAAAGGATTCAATAAGGTTAAACTTTTCATTCCACATAAGAGGATGATACTTATAACTCCTAAGAACCCTATCATTATTAGGGAAGTTAGGAGTATGCAGAGAGAATGCATGGTTGTAAGTTGAGATGATGGGATGATGTAAACAAAATTAAGGACTGAGGAAGAGGGATGCACTGGGAGACAGGGGAAGGAAGAGGGAGAATGGGGTAAACTACCTCCCATAAGAAAGGCACAAAAAAGGAAAAGCTTTTACAGTGGAGGGGAAGGTGGGAGTGAGAAGAAATCCTTGAACCTTACTTGCATCAGAATTGGCTCAAAGAAGGGATAACATACACATTCAGCTGGGTATAGAAATCTATCTTACTCTAAGCAGGAGGGGAAGGAGATAAGAGAAAAGGGAGAGGCTGATAGAAGGGAGGGTGGATTAAGGGAGGCAGTGGTCAGAAGCAAAATCTTTTGAAGAGGTATAGGGTGAAAAGAGAAAGGGAGGAAGCAAAACAAGGAAAAAATAGGATGCAGGGAATTACACAGAAACCATAACTGTGAATGTGAATGGGATGAATTTATCCGTAAAATGGAAGCAGATAGCAGAGGGGATTAAAAAACAAAAACCAACAGTATGTTGTTTACAAGAAACTCACTTGAAGAGGACACACAGAACAAAGATAACTGGCTAGAGCAGAATCTAGTATGCTTCCCTTGAAGTGAAAAAAAGCAGGGGTAGCAATCATTACACTAAAGCAAAAGCAAAAATAGACCTAATTAAAAGAGATAAGCAAAGAAACTATATTTTGCTAAAAATACCAAAAACAATAAATGGTATAATATGAAATCTGAAGGGGAAATTTATGTGAGTTACAAAACCCCTTCCTGAGCACCACTCCCCAAATGTTAGAGAACATTAACATTAACATTTAACATTAACAGCTAACAATACTAAATAGATAATAAAACTATACTATTGTGGTACCTCAACTTTCCCCTTTCAGAACTGGACAAATCTAACAAAAAAATCAACAAGAAAGAAGTTAAGGAGGTGAATGGAATTTTAGGAAAGTTAAATATGGTAGATTTCTGGATAAAACTGAATGGGAATAGAAAGGAACATATCTTTTCTTCACCCATAACTGGCACCTAGACAAAAACTGACCATATATTAGGACATAAAAGCCTCCCAACCAAATGCATTCTTCTCATATCAAAATGAAATAGAATTAATTTCAATAAGGGGCCAAGGAAACACTAAAAATTAATTGTACACTATACTATCTAATCCTTAACAATGACTGGGTCAATAAAGAACAAATCATTGAAACAATCATTAATTAAATCACAGAGAATGACAACAATGAGACAATATACAAAACTTATTTGACACAGCCAAAGTAGTATGTAGGGGAAAGTTTATATCTCTAAACACTTACATAAGTAAATATTAATCAGGCATGCAATTAAAAAAACTAAGAAAAGAAAAAAATTAAACATCCCTAAGAAATCCTGAAAAATCAAAGGAGAGATTGATAAAATTAAAAGTAAGAAAACCACTGAAGTAATAAATAAAAGTAGGGGCTGGTTTTATAGGGAAAAAGCAATACAATAGATAAACTAATTGGTTCATTTATTAAATAAAAGAAAAAGGAAAGCCTAATTACCAGTATAAAAAATGAAAGGGATGAATTTTCCACCAACGAAGAGACAATTAAAGCAATTATTTGGAGCTCTTTTGCCCAATTATGTGCCAAGAAATCTGACAGTCTGAGCAAAATGGATGAGTATTCATAAAACATATAAATTGCCCAGACGAATAGAATACTTAATAGAATACTTAAATAACCCCATCTTCGAAATACAAATTGAAGAAGCCATCAATGAACTCCCTAGGAAAAAATTTCCCAGACAAGATGGATTCACAAGTGAATTCTACCAAACATTTAAAGAACAATTACTTCCACCTCTATTTAGAAAATTAGGCAAAGAATTCCCATCAAATTCCTTTTGCAACACCCATACGATGCTGATACCTAATTGAAAAACAGCAAAAACAGGAGGAAAAAAACTACATACCAATTTGCCTAATGAATACTGATGCAAAAATTTTAAATAAAACTCTATACTTGACAAAAACTGCTGAGAAAACTCAAAAACAGTATGGCAAAAATGAGATGTAGACCAGCATCTTACACTGAATAGCAAGATAAAGTCAAAATGGGTACATGATTTAGACATAAAGGCTGATATTATAAGCAAATTAGGAGAGAAAGGAATGGTTTATCAGATCTCTCAATAAGGGAAGAATTTATGATCAAACAAGAAAGAGCATTTACAAGATATAAAATGGATAATTTAGATGATATCAAATTTAAACGTTTTTGTACAAACCAAAGCTGTGAAATCAAGATTAGAAGGAAAGCAGAAAGGTGGAAAACAATTTTTACAGTAAATGTGTGATAAATGTCTTGTTTCTCAAATATGTAGAAAACTGAGTCAAAATTATAAGAATACAAGTCATTCTCCAATTGATAAATGGCCAAAGGATGTGAAGAGGCAGTTTTCAGATGAAAAGCTATCTATAATCATACAAAAATGCTCTGCAGGACTATTGATTAGAGAAACACAAATTAAAACAACTCTAAGGTACCACCTCACCCATCAGATGGGCTGATATGACAGAAAAGGAAAATGACAAATGTTGGAGGGGATATGGGAAATTTGGGACATTAATGCACTGTTGTTAGAGTTAGAAACTTATCCACCGTAGTGGAGAGTAATTTGGAACCATGCCCAAAGGGTAATCAAACTGTGTATACCCTTTGATTCAGCACTGCCACTACTAGGTCAGTATCCCCAAAGACAATACAAAGGGAAAAGGACATACTTATACAAAAGTATTTATAACAGTTCTCTTTGTGGTGGTAAAGAATTAGAAATTGAGGGGATGCCCATCAATCAGGGAATGAAGGAATAAGCTATAGCATTTGAATGTAATGGAATCCTATTGTGCTATAAGAAATGATAAGCAGGAAGATTTCAGAAAAACCTGCAAAGACTTACGTGAACTGATGCTGAGTGAAGTGAACAGAAGCAGGAGAACATCATACACAGCAAAAATATGATGATTAACAATGAATTATTTAGCTGTTCTCAGCATTATAATGATCCAAGATGATTCCTATCCATATCCAGAAAAAGAACTGATGGAGGGTGAAGGAAGATCGAAACATAATATTTTCAGTTACTTTACTTTTTCATGTTTTTTTTTGGTCTGTTTTTTCATTCACAACATGACTAACATGGAAATATGTTTTACACAAATACACGTATCAAATTGCTCACTACTGTCTTAGGGCAGAAGGAGCGAGGGAGGGAGAAAATTTGGAACTATTAATTTTTAAAAGTTAAAAATTATCTGTACATGTAATTGGACAAAATAAAATAGTATTAATAAATATGTGTGTTCTAAATGAAATATTATTGGGTTCTAGTTTCTAATCCATTCTTCTTTCTGCTGCTAGGGGTGGATACATCCTATCTACATTCACAGTAATGATTAATAACTTTGCATTTTCTTCCATCCTATTTTCTTCTCTTGATCCCTCTTTCTCTTTTTACCCTGTCCCACCTCAAAAGTCTGTTTTCTTCTGACCACTGATTCCCTTAATGCCCTCTCCCTTTTATCATTCCATTCTTACCTCTTATCCCTTTCCCTTCCTACTTCCCTATATTGCCTACCATCAGCCCAATTTCCACAGTCACTATAAAGCTCTTCCTTATGTGCTTCTATTATATGAGATAATTTTCCCCAGTCTACCTCTGCTTTCTCACTTCTCCTAGTGTATCCTTCTTTCTCATCACTTCGTTTTTTGGAGATCAGAACAACATAATGTGTGGGGAGCCAGCTAAATCCTGTCTAGACCCTTAGACCTCTGAAAGGCAGGGTCAATTGAGAATGGGCCTATTCATGGTAAGGCCAGTTTTAGGATAAGAAGACTTGGCAAAGAAAACCTGCCTCTGTAGCTGATTACCCACATGGGTGATGACAGAAGTGTTTCAGTCTGGTTATCTATATGCGAGAGAACATAAATGTTTCAATTTGGTTAGCCTTGAGTAAAAATAGTGTCTCACTCTTAGGAACAAGGAGATAAAAAACTTAACCAATGCTTTATTGTACTCTTCTTTGAAGTCTGGATGACTCAGCAATTAACCTGTATAAAATAACTGCATTAAAATCAGTCTATAGCTTGACTATACGACTCACCTATCCCCATGTCTTTGTCTTTTTGTGTCCATTACTTCAGCATATATTCACGCCACTGCTGGCACAGTTGGAGCTCAGAACAAGGACCTGAAGTCCGGATGGAGTAATGTCTTATCAATACAGGCTCCACAGCCGATTCATATAAGGGGTAAGAGGATTAATTATCACTAAGCTTACTGGGGGATTGTAGAAATTTTAGAGATTTAGAGAGTTAGAAAAGTAGATTTAGAACATTTAACTATTAGGCAGATACAGTTTAAGAATAGGAATCTGGATCTGCAAGTATTAAGAAAAATTGTAACAGAAAGAGGTTTTTGTATAACAGAAGAGCAAAAACAAGAAGGTACAAGTGATTTAGAAAGATGGGTGATTACTGAAAAACAAATGAGTAAAAGATTAAGGGAAGATGGACCAGAACACTTCCCAATGTCAGCCTTTTCCATATTGAACATTTTAAAAATATGTCTTACTCCAGAAGGAAAAGTTCCTATGGTACAAAGATCCGTTAAGCATGATATTGGGGTTGGGGTGAGATCTCGTGAGCCTCAGCCCAGGGATGGATGACAATAACCCACTAGGGGATAGACTAGTTAATTGGGAGTTACCAAAGTAGAAAGGAAAAAGAAAAATGCCAGATTTCCAGAAATCCTTTTTGTGCATCTTGTCATTTTCTGTCTGTATCTGTTTTGTGTTATGTGTCTCTGTGTGAAGAGAGTATGTTATCTGACTCTTTGTTTTTAAAGTTGTTGAAATAAAAACATGCTCTTTCTTTCTCCCTTCATTCCAATTCTGGCCAAATTTGGAATGTGAAGAGAGATAAGAAAGAAAACAGGGATCTTTTCCCCTTAGAGTTTAATGAAATGTGTTACTCCTAAATTTGATGTTTAAGATACAAGTCAGAATTTATTATATTATCTGGCATTAAGGCAAACTTGGAAAATGCATAGATCTGAAAAAGAGACACTTTGAGTTTCACAGCGTTGGGGAGAAGGGTCATGGTGCCACTGGATCTTTTCCAGAGTTCCACTCACCTTGGCTGGGGGATTCAAGGTTCTCACTTTCAAAAAAATTTTTAAGGAGTGAACACAGAAGTAAAACTTACTTGAGTTAAAATTAGAACTATTAAGATCTTTTCAGGGCTGCAATAAATGTTAGAGCAGCTAAAAATTCTTTAGCAGATTCTGTTAACCATAGATAATCTGGTGAAGCATATGAAACCTTTTTCAAAATAATAATACTCTTATGAATGTGAAGAAAATTCAGTTTAAAAAAATGACAAAAGATATATATTTTTTCTATATCCCCGTTCAGTCTATCTGTAGACATCTTGGGGGGTTAAGAATTCCAGCTCACTGTCAGAAGTATATACAAAGATGTTTTATTTCTTGTGTGGTTAATAAGAATCACCATGAGACTAATATAAATAAAAAACTGGAAAAAGGACTTTATAAAAAAAATCTAGAATGTGCTTTCCCACTTTGTAGGATTAAGAACTTTAGTAATGAACTTATAAACAGAATTGGAAAATATTTAATAACATAAAGGTATTAAATAAATCAATAGAGTTAATAAGTAGTTTTTTTTACATAAAACTACAGAGATCCGTATGTGCAATTTAGTGACCCTCATCCGTATTTGAGTTTGAAACAAGTGGCTTAAAGCTTCCAAAATAGAGAAATAAAAGCAGAGAATGAGAGCCAATCTGAACATATTTGACTGGAAAGATAGTTACTATATTAATGAGAAACAAAAATACTTCTTAGAATAAGAATTATCTCAATACATATATCTAGCTTTCTGTGATCTTCTTAAGTTTGCTACTTGGAAAGTTTAAAGAGTGATTTGGCTGTGAATATACAATAGAGAGTTGGCTCCTTTTCAAAATAATTGCCCTGTTTACTGGCACTTTTTCTTATTTAGGCCCTTTATTTTGATGTTTTTTTTCACCTGAAGTGTCAATGTAAATTAAATTGTAATCATTGAAACTACAAAAATTAAAATACGTGTCACAAAAAAAAAACTCTATTCCCTGTTCTCTACTTTGCTGCTTTGTTGCCCTCTCATACCCCACTGACAACAGCCCGGGACCCCTGGGCGTTCTGACGTCCATATTTCTAGGCAAGCGGAGGAACCTCTCCTCTCAAGCCCCCAAGTCCTTGCTCCCACACCACCGGAATGTGGAATTTTTGCTCCAAGTCTCCCAAAGCCCAGCAACCCTAATTAGGAAGCAAAGATTCATCAGGGACCCTCCTCAATGACTCCTCAGACCTTTAATTCAGGTGCTGGACTCTACAGTTTCCCAGCACTCCCCGGTCTTAGTCTCCCTCCCCTTTCCCAAATCCCTGGCTCGACCACCCCCAGTCCACAGCCAAGCTCTGCAACTGTGGGGAGAGAAGAAAAGCCTCTATGCTTGATAAGCCCAATATATGTAATGATTTGGGAATGCAATTAATGTCATCTGAAAGTTTTCTGTTTGTATAAAATTCTCCTATATTGTAAAACTTGAGTGAATGTTGTGAGCTAAAAATAGTGTTAGACAAAGAAATTTTTACTCTGAATTTTGTTGAAACTAAACAATGAAAACAATTGTGTACAACTGGTTAAGTTACTTTCTCAGCCCTGATAACCCTGTCTTGTGCTTTGTAATTGCCATTTAGAAAACTAGGTATTCCTACCATTACCTGTAGTTAACAGAAGGTCACAGCTAAAACAATTCGGCCAGCACTTATGAAACTTGTAAGATTGTTAACTAGGTTTCTTGGGATTACTGTTCTAATGTGTGGAACATTTTATACCATTTTATATAATTTTTGTAATTTCAATAAGCCTCAGAGCCTGAACTAATTAACCAGAAGAAAAGCCTCACCCTAACAGTCTCTTTGTTCTCTGAGTAAGCTCAGAGATGCCTCTTCTTATGTCAACACACTCAGAGCATTCCTTTCTCTGTCCATGGCCATTAAGGGTGAAAACCTTGACCCCAGGCATTATCTTGAATTATGTGACTTTTCCTTATCTTAATATTTTATGGGCATATATCATGTTATGGAATGTTAATGGCAAATTAAACACAAATCCTGGGTTGTAATTTCAATTGACACTTTGCCAACTATCTGATTTGTTGTATTTACAATCTATTCCATTAAGGAAAATCCTCTTCTTGTATCATAGTTAAACATACATGGGGGTCATAAAAGTGAGGTAACACAAGCTTGCTGGGTCTGCTAAAATAACGTGTATAAGTTTTCTCATTCCTTTGTTCAGACAGCCAGAGGTTATGCTCTGACCCCTTGTACGTACAAGTAAGCTAGCTTAGCTATGCTTTAAGGGAAAATAATAAACAACAAGGATTTTTCTATCACCTAGCTTGTTTGCCTCCTTCAACCAAACTTTCAGGTTTAACAAATGTTAAAAACCAATAAAGTTCTAGAAAGATAGAAGGAATCATGTCCTCCCACCTTTCAGGCTAGATTCATGGGTAGGTTCTATTAAATCTAATAGGGATATTAGCTATGGTAAAGATATTGGTTATTGTGAATTATTATTATTATTAACATTCAATTAATTGTCAAACTCCTCTGCCTGGAGAGGGAACTGACTATACCTTGTCAGCAATGATTCAAATTCCTTAGGCTTCCTTTTTACCTGGGCCAAAAGAAGTAGTTAGAATATTAGCCCAGCACAGTTTAAACTGAACTGCTTATAATAGGTGATTCCAAAGTGTTTATAAAACTTTCCCAAGAAAAACGTAAATGGAACTTAGAAATGTATATTTGAATAATAAAAAGTAGCATATTGTTATCTGGCATTGGGAAATTTGTTAACTATATAGCCCCAAGAAAATTCTATTTACTTTAAGTTTACTGTTCAATAAGGGGATGGTGGTGGAATTCATTCCCAGGGATATTACAAAGATTGCATGATTATAAAGGTGCTTAGCACAATGCTTGGCATAAAATAAACACTATTGGAATATAGATTGTTTTAAGTTGAATATAATTGCTTCATATTCATTAATTTTATGTGAATTTTCTTCAATGTGAGGTGGATGATTCTCTGTATCAGGCAATTTGGGATCACATCTGACTGAGGGAAAGCCACTGGAATGGTAATTAATTGGTTTTGGTTTTGAAGTTTAAATAGATGATACTTGTTTATGATATTGTTATATTTCTAAAATTTTCCTTATTGTATAACTTGGTAAGCAACTGTATCATCTGTGTTGTTAGAAAAGCAATTTCTTTTATAATCTAAATGTTGTTAGGCTAAGAATTGTACTGAGGTAGAAAACTTTTAAATCATTCTGATTGACCATGTCTTATAATATTTTGTAGTTCTGTAATTTAAGGACTCATAAATTACCAAATTTTGTCTTTAATTGTTTTGCTATCATTTAGGAATTTGTGAGATTGTTAATTAAGCTTAAGTCTAGTATTTACAGAAGAATGTTTAGCTTTCTCTTTTTTTCTCTTCAATTATGCAGAAAAGGTTTGGTGATCGAATTTAAGAATTGTTTAATACTAAAGAATTAATAATAATATCAGGATAAATTGTAAGCTGTTTCTGAGAAAAGGAAATATTTTTATGAAGAAAAGTGTTGTAAAATCCTTTGCATGATTTTTAGAAAGCCTCGACCTTGAATAAGTGTGCTCAGAGAAAAGGCAAAAGAGAGTAGACAGGCCCCCTTCCTTAAAACCATGTAACTACTCCTTATATTGTAAAATTGCCAAGATCCCTGTAAACCATGTCTATGGGCTAGTTCATCAACCCCAGAAAAGAACTTGTTTGATTTATGTAAATTCTAAACAATGAACTTGGCTTGCTGAGAAATTGCAAGTTTATGTACAATAGATAAAAAGGACTCTAAGAGTAGTAGCATTTTTCCTGTAATCAGTCTCTTACTGCTAACAATGTGAGATTCTGTTACAGCACCTTTTGACTAAGAAACTTTGTGATATCTAAGAATTCTGCAATAACTAGAAACTTAGTTACAATACTCTGGAATTTGTGTTAGTTAAGGACTTTTTCACCAACTTGGTAAAGTTTTATGAGCAAGGGTAGAAATGCATGTGAGCCACTTAGGGCTCTCTTTGTTAATGTTCCTTAAGCAATGTGAGAATGTTATTTTGTTATTTGATTAATATCATGCTTTTCTAAAGTTTTGTTACAACTAATGATGCTAAAAAAAAGGAAAAGGGGTTTGTGGTTTACTTTGTAAATGCCGTCAGAGAAACATGGCATGACTAAAAGGTTAAGATTCTATATGCATTGTATTAAAAATTGAAAATTTAATGTATTTATGTATGTAATGAAGCCTGTTATTAATTCCTTAAGTGACATCTCATCCTCCTAGTGAGGAAATTAATAATGGATATATGTCAAGTGTAAGATACTGGCTTCTGATGTGAATTTCTTATAAATGACAATTGGCCATGGTTCAAATTTTGAGTTTGTAGATATGATCAGGGTTATAAAGATTAGAAATGGTAATTTAAAGTTGTGCTAAGATCATTCTTGTAGGAGAATGGACAGAAAGCTGATTCCTATAAGAAGACAATAAGAAGAAGAGGCTGTGCTGGAGATGGCTGAACAAGTACCAAGGACCAGAAGATTGCATTGATGATGTTCCCTGCCAGACAGCTGCATAAGAAAAGAATTTTCGAATCTTAAAAAAACAATTGCATTTTTTATTTCTTTTTGAGTCTATGTATCTGTATTCATACAAGGGACTGCCTCCTTTGATATGCCAATGCGTCAATCAATCCTTCCCATATTTACTTAAATGGTTGATGGTTAAGGGGAAGAATTCACAAGTATCTATAATGGTGAAGTGTCTACAAAAGAGTAAAGGGGGAATTGATTGGAATGCGGAAATAGTGAAACACCCCTTTTCCTGGTACTCATCCAAAGGGGTAGCAAAAACAATTATCAATATTTTCAAAAAATTTAACCCATTAATAATGTATTTTTGACTATTTTCCACACACTATCTTGTATTCTTTGTTTGATCATACTGATTTTTTATCTACCTTGTGTCCTTAGGATAACGAATGCTATTTTTAAGCCACTTAAAATTACAGAATAAAAAGGGGTGGGGGAGATGTGGGGAGCCAGCTATATCCTGTCTAGGCCCTTAGACCTCTGCAAGGCAGGGTCAATTGAGAATGGGTCTATTCATGGCAAGGCCAGTTTTAGGATAAGAAGACGTGGCAAAGAAAACCTGCCTTTGTAGCTGATTATCTACATAGGAGATGACAGAAATGTTTCAGCCTGGTTATCTATGTGTGAGAGAACGTAAATGTTTCAATTTGATTAGCCTTGAGGAAAAATTGTGTCTCACTCCTAGGAACAAGGAGATAAAAAACTTGACCAATGCTTTATTGTACTCTTCTTTGAAGTCTGGATGACTCAGCAATTAACCTGTGTAAAATACTGTCAGTAACTGCATTAAAATCAATCTATAGCTTGACTATATGACTCGCCTAGCCCCATGTCTTTGTCTTTTTGTGTCCATTACTTCATCATATATTCATGCCGCTGCTGGCACAATAATGGGCACACATTCATGCCTATGTAGACTCCTCTTAAGTGTCGAAATAAAGGTAAAGTTCTTAGGAGTTACTTGTATCATCTTCCCACACAGGAATTTAAGAAGTTTAAGGTTATCAAGTTCATTATGGTTTCTCTTTCATTTTTTACCATTTTCCTTTCTCTTCAGGTTTGTGTTTGTTAAATTTTTTATTCAGCTCTGTTCTTTCTATCTGGAATACTTAAAAGTCCTCTGTGTCACTAAACATCCATCTTCTAACCTCTAGGATTATACTCAGTTTTTCTGGGTAGGTGATTATTTGTCGTAATCCTAGCTCCTTTGCCTTCCATAATGTCATATTTGAAGCCTTCCAATCCTTTAATGTAGAAGCTGCTAAATCTTGTATTATCTTGACTGTGGCTTCATGATAGTTAAATTATTTCTTTCTGACTGCTTGGAAATATTTTCTCCTTGACCTGGGAATTCTGGAATTTGGCTACAATATTCTTGGAAGTTTTCATTTTGGGATCTCTTTCAGGAGGTGACTGATGGATTCTTTCAATGTCTATTTTACCCACTGGTTCTAGGGAAGTTTTTCTTGATAATTTCATGAAATATGATGTTTAGACTAGTTTTTTAAATAATGCTTTCATTATTAAGTAGTATGATAATTCTTAAAATATATATGCTCAATCTATTTTCCAGGTTAATTGCTTTTCCAATGAAATATCTCACATTTTCTTACATTTTTCATTCTTTATATTTTGTTTCATTGTTTACTGATGTCTCATGGAGTCATTAGCTTCCACTTGCCCAATTTGATTTTGTAGTCTTCTTCTAAATTTGTGTTTTGATCTTCCCTGTAGCAATGGTGAGGGGTTTTTTGTTTTTTTTTTTTACAGACTATTTCTTGACTTTTAATTTTGTGTTGAAGTTGGGCTCTGTTCCTTGGGTAGAAGGAGGATTCTCCCAAGCTTCAGGTTTATCATGCTCCTGTTTTCAGAGCTACTTCTGTGGGTTTGTAAGTTTTTAGTTCTTTTAAGGTTGTATGATCTAAGGAGAGGTGTAGCCATTGCTCTCCTAACCTGTGCTCTGGTTCATGAAAGACCACGAGAACTCTCTTCAGCACTGAAACTTTTAACAGGGTTTTTGTTCTCCTGTTTCTTCAGGTACTATTGTGCTAGTGCTTGGCCTCACCCTAGGACTCTGACCCAGAACCTCATATCAGCAATGTAACCTGCAATCAGGGCCAGCAAAATATCCCCTGTAATCTCCTCCCAAGCAGTTGTCTGACTCGCTTACCATCTATGGGCTGAGATCTCTGAAAACTACAGCTGTCAATTCAGTAGCCCCTGAGGTCTGGGTGTCCTGCACTCCACTCTCACTCTAGTGAGACAGACTTTTCCTTCTCACCTTCTAAGTTTCCTTGAGCTAA
Source organism: Trichosurus vulpecula (assembly GCF_011100635.1). Classification (NCBI taxonomy): domain Eukaryota; kingdom Metazoa; phylum Chordata; class Mammalia; order Diprotodontia; family Phalangeridae; genus Trichosurus; species Trichosurus vulpecula. Next base: position 18,319 of record NW_023494441.1, read on the forward strand.
AAAAGGTGTATCATCTCATCCTTTTGTTGGTCCTGTCACTTAAGAATTCATTTTGAGGGGTTATCTTAAAGTTGTTTGGAAGGGAATTTTTTTGGAGGGGAGGCAATCAGTCTAGGGCTACACAGCTAGTAAGTGTCAAGTGTCTAAGGCCAGATTTGAACTCAAGTCTTCCTAACTCCAAACCCAGTGTTCTATCTACTGTGCAACCTGGCTGTCCCTGGAGGGGAATCTGGGAGAGCTCAGGTGAGTCCCTGCTTTTCCTACTTGTAAAAGTAGTACTACTTTTAATGTCTTGTCTCTGCCTCTTTAATTATATTGAATGGGATCTTTCAAACTCAGTCCTCCTAAATTAAACCTTGACCCAAGGCATAGTGTTAAACTTGCTTATTCACAGGAGCAAAATTTGTTGGTAATAAATGCAAGAAAGTGTCTGACCTTTCTTAGAAGGAAGTTTTTGAAATAAATATCAAAAATTAGATTGAGATGTTGCCAAGACAAAATTAAAATCATTATTATTCTGCAGTGTACTAGAAATGCAAGCAACAAATAAAGAAAAAGAAATTGAAGGAATTAGAATACATGACAAGGATACAAAACTATCATTCTTTGCTGACAATATACTTGAAAAGTTAGAGAATCAAGCGAAAAACTAGTTTAAACAATGAATGACTTTATCCATGTTGTGGGATAGAAAATAAACCCACATACATCATTAGCATTTCTATATATTACCAACAAAGTCCAGCAGGAAGAGATAGAATGCAAAATTCCATTTTAATAATTGTGCTATTGCTCAGTTGTTTCAGTTACATCTGACTCTTTGGAGCCCCATTGGGGGCTTTCTTGGCAAAATGTGGGAGTGGTTGGCCATTTCCTTCTCTAAATCATTTTTAAGAGAGAACACTGAGGCAAACAAGGTTAAGGATTTGCCTAGGGTCACACAACTACTAAGTATTTGAGGATGCACTTGAACTCAGGTCTTCCTCACTCTAAGAACAGCACTCTAGCCACTGTGCCACCAACTGCCCAAAAATAACTGTACACGACATAAAATATTTGGGAGTCTATTTGCTAAGAAAACCCAGGAAGTATATGAACAAAACAACAAAACGTTTTTTTACAACAATAACCACAGATATAAACAATTAGAGAAATGTTAAATGTTCATTTGTAGGCTGAGCCAATATAATGAAAATGACAATTCTACCTAAATTAATTTATGCATGCATTCTCATATGAATAAAATTCCGGAAGAATTGTTTTAGAGAGTCAGAAAAATAGTGATAAAATTCATCTGGAAGAACAAAAAGTGAGAAGCATATCGAGGGAATGAATGTGATGGAAGGTGGCTTCATCCAAAGAATTCAAGTAGTCATCCAAATAATCTAGTACTGGCTAAGAAATAAAGTGGTGTATCAGTAGAATAGATTAGGTGCAAGATAAACAATAGCAAATGAGTAATCTAGTGATGGACAACCCCAAAGATCCAAGCTCTGGGGACAAGATCTCACTATTTGACAAAGATTATTGGGAAAAAATGGAAAGCAGTTTAGGAGAAATGAGGTGTTGACCAACAATTGACACTGTATATGAAAATAAGGTCAAAATAGGAACATGATTTACACATAAAGAATGATGTTAAAAGCAAATTAGGGTAGCAAGAAAAATTTTATCTGTTAGATATATGAATAAAGGAAGAATTAAGACCAATCAAGAGATAGGATCAAAAGAAATAAAATGGATAATTTTCATTACATTAAATTAAAAAGGGGTTGTACCAACTAAACCAATGCAGCCAGGATTCAAAGAAAAATCAAAAACTGGGGGAAAGTTTTTTGCAGCAAGTTTCTTTGACAAAGGCATGACTTCTCAACTACCTAATGAACAGCCAAATTTATAAAAACATGAATAACTCCTCAATTGAAAAATAATCAAAGTATATATACAGACAGTTTTCAGAAAAAGAAATCAAAGCTATCTATAGTCATATAAAATGCTCTAAATTACTATTGATTAGAGAAATGCAAATTTTAAAATTCTGAGCCAGAATTTTAGCTAATATCATATTGGCTAACATGCAGAAAAGGAAAATAATGAATTCTTGATGGGGTGTGAAAAAAGTTGGACACAAAAACAATACTGAGGTATTTGTAAATTGAACCAACCACTCTCGAGAACAATTTGAAAGTATGCCCAAAGGTCTATAAAACTGGGTATCCCCTTTGACTCACCAATATCACTATGAGTTCTGTATTCCAAAGTCATTAAACAACATAGAAATTCCTTTATATACACAAATATTTATAAACTTCTTTTTGTGAGGCAAAGAATTGGAAAATGAAAATTCCCCATCAATTGGGGAAAGTCTAAGCAAGTTATGGTATAAGATTGTGACAGAATAGTATTGTGACATAAAAAATGACAAGCAAGAAAGATAGTTTCAGAATAACCTAGGACAACTTATAGGATCTGATGCGAAGGGAAGTAAGCACAACCATGATAAATCTGTACATAGTAGCAGCAGTATTGTAACGTTGATTAACTGTGAAAGACTTAACTACTCTGATCAATATAATGATCCAACACAGTTTTGAACAACTCGTGATGAAAATGTTCTCCATCTCCAGAGAGAACTGACTAATTCTGCATGCAGATTTTAATAAAATTTTTTCACTTTCTTTTTCTTTGGCATTTTTCTTTTTTTCATTTATGGTTAGTATGTAAATGTATTTCCAGGAGAAAACCAGGAGAATACTATATACACTAAGAGCAATGCTATACAAAGAACAACTATGAATGTCTTTGTTATTTTTAGGAATACAATTATGAAGGACTTAGGATGAAAAATGATATCCTCCTCCAAAGAAAGAACTGATGAAATCTGAATGCAGAATGAAGTATACTTTTTTAAAAAAAAATTTCGGGGTATTTTTAAAATATGTCCTTTATTTAAAATATGGGTAATCTGAAAATATATTTTGCATGACTGCACATGTATAATCTACATCAAATTTCTTGCCTATTCAAGGAGGGGTGAGGGGAAGGAGGTAGAGAATTTGGAACTCAAAATTAAATATATATGTGTGTGTGTATGTGTGTGTGGGTGTGTGTGGGTGTGTACCATTGGTGAGCATTATATGTAATGGGAGGAAGCTAGAAGTGTGTCCAATAAGATTGGGGGTGAAACAAGGATGTCTGCTGTCACCACTGTTATTCAATATTGTACTAGAAATTTTAGCTTTAGAAATAAGAGAAGAAAAAGAAGAATAAACAAAGCTCTTTGCAGATGATATGATGGTAAAGTCAGGGAATCCTAGAGAATCAAGTAAAATCAAGTAAAAAATTGCTTGAAATAATTAAAAAAATTAGCAAAGTGCAGGATATAAAATAAACCCATATAAATCAGGATTTCTTTATATTACTAACAAAGCCCACTAGCATGAGATAGGAAGAGAAATTCCATCTAAAGTTACTATAGACATTATAAAATATGTGGCATTCTGCCTGACAAAACAAATCCCAGTAACTATATGAACACAATTACAAAGCAGTTTTCACACAAATAAAGTCATATCTAAATAATTTGAAAAATATCAGTTGCTCATGGGTAGGTTGAGCTAATGTAATTAAAAGGATAATTCTACTTAAATTAATTTACTTATTTAGTGCCATACCAATCAAACTATGAAAAATTATTTTACAGAGCTAGAAAAACAATAGCAAAACTCATCTGAAAGAACAAAAGACCCAGAATATCCAGGGAACTAATGAAAAGAAATGCAAAGGAAGGTGGCTTAGCTGTAACAGATCTTAAATTACCTTGTAAAGCAGCAATCATCAAAACTACTTGGTACTGGCTAAGAAACAGAGTGGTGGATCAGTGGAATGGGTTAGGAATGCAAGACACAATATTCAATGACTATAGTAATCTACTGTTTGAGAAATCCAAAGAATTCAGCTTCTGGGATAAGAACTCACTATTTATCAAAAACTGCTGGGAGAAGTTGAAAATAGTATGGCAAAAACTGGGAATAGACCAACATATTACACCTTATATCAAGATAAAGTCAAAATGGGTACATGATTTACACATAAAGGCTGATAATCTAAAGAAACTAGGAGAATAAGGAATAGTTTACCTGTCAGATCTGTGGAGCAGGGAAGAATTTATGACCAAACAAGAGATAGAGAATATTATGAGTGCAAAATGGATGATTTTGATTACATTAATTCAAAAAAGTGTTGGACAAACAAAGCCAATGCAACCAAGATTAGGAGGGAAGCAGAAATCCGGGAGACAATTCTTACAGCTACTGTCTCTGATAAAGGCCTCATTTCTAAAATATATAGAGAACTGAGTCCAATTCATAAGCATATAAGTCATTCCCCAATTGATAAATGATCGAAATGATATGAACAGG